>NC_059268.1:1984600-2002100 GCF_017591435.1 Portunus trituberculatus
TGCCGGCGAGGTGTGTATGTGTGTGTGTTCATCTCGGTCGCCCAGCCAGTCTTCCCCATTACGGAGCGAGCTCAGAGTTCATAGACCGATCTTCGGGTAGGACTGAGACCACAACACACTCCACACACCGGGAAAGCGTGGCCACAACCCCTCCAGTTACATCCTGTACCTATTTACTACTAGGTGAACAGGGGCTACACATTAAGGGCCGTATTCTCGTCTCACGATGTTTCCCTACCTTGCGGTGATGCTAGATCACACCTAACGTTGAAACTCGCTTATCTGGTAACACTGTTAGAGCTTTCGGTTATTGAAAATTGGCGTCCTTGACATTTTGTATATGTCAGTATATATGCTTTTCCTTATTAAAAATAGCCACTATAATAAATGCTATGATGCTTTTATTAACTTATTTGAATGAATAGACACATAAGTAGACATACTTTGCCGAATGCTTTGTTATGGTACCGGAGTAGCGTGCGACATGTGCACGTTCTCGCTCCCGCGGAATTTGAGCCTTGAGGAGATAAAACATTCCCCTTTAGCTAGTGTTTTTTAGCTGAAAACGAGAGAGTGACTCTCCTCTCTCTCATTGAAGGGAGACCTGTCGTTGTGGCTAAACGACGAGCTCCCAGTATACAGAACAACAAGAAGGCCTGGGAGGAAATAACGCCAGCATTATGCAGAAATAGGTTTCCCCCAGCTAAGAATATGATGTGATCTAGATTTAAACATCATGAAAACACAAAATGTAATAGTATTATTCTCATAACTACCTTACTAATAGTCAACACCCATTCTCTTCCTCATTTCACCTCATTTATTTGTTTAGTGATGCACTAATCAGACATTTCATCAGCCACACTTTATTCTGATCTATATTTTACCAACATGAAAACAAAAAAAATGTAATACTACTCATGTATGGATCATGTTTTGATATAGATATTGTACATATGCACACTTATCTATTATGTATTTATCTTTTTTCCTTGGATTATTTTTTTGCCTTCTGGGACACTTCTATATTTTTCACATGTAGAGGATATATTTTATTTGAAACAAATATATAATAAAAAGATTATTTATTGGCAATGAACAGAGACACACACATGATGAACCTACATGAACAAAACAAAAAAATGCACACATACATATACTGTACATTGTTTTAGGAATTTACCTACAATGTTCGCCTGTGTGTGTGTGTGTGTGTGTGTGTGTGTGTGTGTGTGTGTGTGTGTGTGTGTGTGTGTGTGTGTGTGTACTTAATCAGCAACGAGAACAGCCACAAATATACCAATACAGAATATAAGAGAAAAATGCATATCTAGACATACTATTTTTTTTATTTATTATTTTTTTTTTGTCATCATGTACCAATAAAATAACAAATAAGTGTAAACACACACACACACACACACACACACACACACACACACACACACACACACACACACACACACACACACACACACACACACACACACACACACACACACACACACACACACACACACACACACTGAAAGAAAAAGTTGGACAAATGTAGATATGGAGACAGGGCCAAACGAGCATAATGCACAAGCCCTGTAAAACTATAACTAGGTAAATACAACTAACTGAAGACACACACACACACACACACACACACACACACACACACACACACACACACACATCAGAAATGAGAAATGATTCTCAATGACATGGGCTACATTAAAACCTGAAGCTGGTACTGGTGGGGCAGTATCATGATGGTGTTGAACATTTTCTGGCTCATCAATGTCGAAGGGAAGAGATTTCTTGCAGTAGCCATCTGTGAGGCCCCAGCTCTTCCACAGCCTCTAATTCCTCCAGGTCATGGATATCAGTAAATTCATCCATGGTGAGGTCTGTAAAAGCAAAAATATGTAAAAAATGCAAAGAACAGATTCATGTAACTATGAAGCCTATCTTCTATTATCTTTATGCGGTGATGCAGCCACTATCATTTCAGATACAGTTAATTAGTGAACCCAACATCTCTGTGTTAAGAACAGGTTAGGTTAGGTTAGCCTATCCTAAGCTAACCTGTATCTACTAAACAAAAGCTTTGGTAGTACCTATATATAGCTGTTAAATCATTCATGATATATATATATATATATATATATATATATATATATATATATATATATATATATATATATATATATATATATATATATATATATATATATATATATATATATATATATATATATATATATATATATATATATATATATATATATATATATATATATATATATATATATATATATATATATATATATATATATATATATATATATATATATATATATATATATATATATATATATATATATATATATATATATATATATATATATATATATATATATATATATATATATATATATATATATATATATATATATATATATATATATATATATATATATATATATATATATATATATATATATATATATATATATATATATATATATATATATATATATATATATATATATATATATATATATATATATATATATATATATATATATATATATATATATATATATATATATATATATATATATATATATATATATATATATATATATATATATATATATATATATATATATATATATATATACATATATATATATATATATATATATATATATATATATATATATATATATATATATATATATATATATATATATATATATATTTTAGATTTCAATGTTCACCACCAGCTTTGGCTTTCATCTTCTTTCACTGACCAACCTGGTGAACAAACCTTCAACTTTGCTATCCTTCATGACCTAGAGCAGCTAGTGCAGTTCCCTACCCGTATTCCTGACCGCCTTGGAGACACGCCCAACATTCTTGATCTTTTCCTAACCTCCAACCCTTCTGCTTACTCTGTTAAACTTTCCTCTCCGTTGGGCTCCTCCGACCACAATCTAATTTCCGCTACCTGTTCTATCACTCCAGTGCAGCCTCAGGACCCGCCTAAGCGGAGGTGCTTCTGGCATTTTAACTCTGCTAAGTGGGAGGAACTAAGGCAGTACTATTCTGATTTCCTTGGGATGATTATTGTTTTCATGTCAGAGATCCTTCTCTTTGTGCCGAGCGCATAACAGAGGTGATTATCTCTGGCATGGAGCTATACATTCCTCATACTTTCTCTAACCCTAAAGCTAAAAAGCCTTGGTTTAACTCTGCTTGTTCTCGTGCTGTCAATGATAGAGAGGCGGCTCACAAACGGTTCCGTAGCCATCCAACTGCTGAAACTCATGCCCTATATATTTCTGCCCGTAATCATGCCAAATCTATTCTCCAACTTACTAAAACTCTTTCATCAATAGAAAATGTCAAAGTCTTTCCAATTCTAACTCCTCTCGAGATTTCTGGCATCTAGCCAATAATATCTCTAACAACTTTACTTCTTCGTCTTTCCTCCTTTACTTCATCCAGATGGCTCTACAGCTGTCTCTTCTTTTCTAAAGCTGAACTCTTCGCTCAAACCTTTGCTACCAACTCAACTTTGGATGATTCTGGGCATATTCCTCCTACTCCTCCACCCTCTGACTACTTCATCCCTGAAATTAAAATTCTTTATAAAGACGTTTTCCTGGCCCTCTCTGGCCTTGATTCTCGGAAGGCTTACGGTCCGGATGGAGTCCCTCCTGTTGTTCTCAAAACTGTGCTGAACTCGCTCACTGCCTGGTCAAACTCTTTCATCTGTGTCTCTACTTCTATTTATCCTTCTTGCTGGAAGTTTGCTCACATTCAACCTGTCCCTAAAAAGGTGACCACTCCAATCCTTCTAACTACCGCCCTATAGCTTTGATTTCCTGCCTTTCTAAAGCCTTTGAGTCTATCCTTAATAGGAAGATAATGAGGCATCTATCAGCTCACAACCTTCTCTCTGATTGCCAGTATGGTTTCCGTAAAGGCAGATCTACTGGTGATCTTCTTACTTTCCTAACTGAATCTTGGTCATCCTCTTTAGGGACTTCGGTGAAACCTTTGCTGTCGGCCTTGACATATCGAAAGCCTTCGATAGAGTCTGGCACAAATCTTTAATTTCTAAACTACCCTCCTACGGATTCTATCCTTCTCTGTACCTTCATCTCCAGTTTCCTTTCCGATCGTTCTATTGCTGCTGTAGTAGACGGTCACTGTTCTTCCCTAAAACTATCAACAGTGGTGTTCCACAGGGTTCTGTCCTATCACCCACTCTCTTTCTATTATTCATCAATGATCTCCTAAATCTGACTCAATGCCCTATCCACTCCTATGCTGATGATACCACCTTGCATTATTCAACAGCGTTCAACAGACGCCCAACCCAACAACAATTAAATGACTCAAGGCGAGATGCTATAGGACGCCTAACTTCTGATCTTTCACTTGTTTCTGATTAGGGCAGAGAAAACCTGGTTTTGTTCAATGCCTCAAAACTCAATTTCTACAACTATCTACTCGACATAACCTTCCAGACAACTATCCTCTCTTCTTCAATAACACTCAACTTCCCTCTCCTCTACATTAAACACACTCGGTCTATCCTTTACTAAAATCTAAACTGGAAATTTCACATCTCTACTCTTGCTAAATCAGCTTCCAAGAAGTTAGGTGTCCTATGGCGTCTTCGTCCATTTTTCTCTCCTCCCAGCTGCTTGCTCTGTACAAGGGCCTTATCCGCCCGTGTATGGAGTATGGCTCTCATGTCTGGGGATCCACACACAGCTTTACTAAACAAGGTGGAATCTAAAGCTTTTCGTCTTATCAACTCTTCTCCTCTAACTGACTGTCTTGATTCTTTAAGTCACCGCCGCAATGTTGCATCTTTATCTGTCTTCTACCGCTGTTTTCATGCTGTCTGCTCTTCTGAACTTGCTAACTGCATGCCTTCCCCTCCTGCGGCCTCGCTGCACAAGACTCTCTACTTCTTCTCATCCCTATTCTGTCCATCTTCCTAATGCAAGAGTTAACCAGTATCTTCACTCCTTCATTCCCTACACTGGTAAACTCTGGAACGCTCTACCTGTGTCTGTATTTCCACCTGCCTATGACTTAAACTCTTTCAAAAGAGGAGTGTCAAGACACCTCTTACGTTAACTGGACCCTCCTTTTAGATTTTTTGTTTTTCTCTTTCTACTTTCCTCTTAACAGGGCCTGGCAACCAGCGGGATTTTTTTTTTCCAACACTTTGTTTGCCCTTGGCCAGTGCCCTTGTAATGTAAAAAAAAAAAAAAAATATATATATATATATATATATATATATATATATATATATATATATATATATATATATATATATATATATATATATATATATATATATATATATATATATATATATATATATATATATATATATATATATATATATATATATATATATATATATATATATATATATATATATATATATATATATATATATATATATATATATATATATATATATATATATATATATATATATATATATATATATATATATATATATATATATATATATACAGGAGAAACAATACAACGAGTGAGGTAACGAACATCATGTTTATTCTCTCTCTCTCTCTTTCTTAAGTCATCATCAGTGGTTCTATAATTGGAGAAAAAACCATAAGTTTATGAAACACAATAAATGTTAAAGTTGGTTAAAAAAAAAAAAAATGTAAAGTATGGAAATTTTTTTTTTTTTTTATTTTTTTATTTTTTTTTTTTTTATATAGAATGTTTTTTTGTTTTTGTTTTTAACAAGGTTCTTGTCATCCCTTGTAAATCCCTATTAGAAGTATGTGTTAAGGATGTCCCCTTTATTTTTAACAATGAGTTGTACAAACAAACAGACGGAGTGGCTATGGGTTCTCCTTTAGGTCCCATTTTTGCTAACATATTTTTATGTCATCATGAAAAGATTTGGCTCAAGAATTATCCTTCCAGTTTCAAACCCTTATTGTATCACAGATATGTTGATGACACCTTCATTGTGTTTCACAGTGAAGATCAGGCACCGTTGTTTTTTGACTACCTTAATGTTCAACATACTAATATAAAATTCACTATGGACAAAGAAAATGAAGGTACAATCTCTTTTTTAGATTTATTCATAAAAAGACAAGATAACTCATTATTGTTCTCCATCTATCGCAAGCCAACCTTCTCAGGCTTAGGCACTAGTTTCTTCAGTTACTGTAATATAAAGTATAAACTAAATGCGGTCCGAACTTTGCTTCACAGAGCCTATGAACTGTCATCAACATACACCCTATTTCATGATGAAGTTGTATTTCTAAAGAATTATTTCAAAGACAATGGATACCATACCTACCTTTTGACAAAATTGTAAACAAATTTCTCAATAGTATATACCAACCCAAGTCTAATGTACCTAATGTCAACAAAGAAAAAGTATTTCTTAAATTACCTTATCTAGGATCTGTCTCACGAAACATTGAAGAAACACTAGTCAAACCTCTTACGAAATACTATCCACAAATAAACTTCCAACTAGTCCATAATAACACCTTCAAGATAAACAGTTATTTTAAATTTAAAGACGTTGTTCCGACAACCCTTCGCTCGTCGATCATTTACTGCTTCACTTGCCCAAGCTGCCAGGCTGGGTACCTTGGAAGCTCCACTCGAGCTTTCAAGGTTCGTGTCGCCGAGCATATGGGCCAGTCAAGCAGAACGAGTCGTCCGTGACTACACAACCCTCCCCACTCCTCCATAAGGGAACACTCCCTTAAATGTAAGGTGCAAATAACATTTGATCATTTTAAAATTATTGATTCATGTAGCAGAAGTGACTTAAGAATATTAGAATCTATGTATATTAAAACCAACAGGCCTGCTTTAAATAATATGTTGTCTGCTACACCACTTTACATTTTTAGCCCTTTTTTTTTATGTTTAACTTTTTAACATTTAATGTGTTTTATAAACTTATGTTTTTTTTTCTCCAATTATAGAACCACTGATGATGACTTAAGAAAAAGTCGAAACGTTTGGAATAAACATGATGTTCGTTACCTCACTCGTTGTATTGTTTCTCCTGAATCTACGGTTCCCTAAGACCACACCTACATCTGAATATATATATATATATATATATATATATATATATATATATATATATATATATATATATATATATATATATATATATATATATTATATTTATTTTTTTTTTTTTTCTCCCTCTACTGAGTATATAACTTAAGGGCATAAATAACTATTTATTTGTCTTTGTCAAAGAGAACAAGCGCATCCCCCTGGAGGTGTGTGGCTGTACAGAACACTTCCAACACCGTGCAATGAAAACTACTTGTGTGGCCAAATGAGGAAAAAATAAAGTAAATTTGCCACAACCCACAAGGAGAGAAAGTGCAAATAGCGTGATTACTTTAAGCACAAGCCACGTACTTTCGTCAGACTGTCTTATTCTCAACAAGGCAGCCTGATCATTCAATAATCTTTGAAATAACTCAACTACAAGATTCTACATTCCTGAATCAAATACTTCCTTTAGACACACGGCCTTCTGCCTGCACATTACGCACCTAAGGATCAGCATGTCCTTATACACACGATATCTGAGTAACTGTCCTATATCAGCCTTGCTGCCTAGTACAGGTGATGATTCGTAATGGTATTTATCGATGTACTTACCTTATGTACGAAATACAGATGTGATAACAGTTGACTTGGTGATCTATTCGCTCCACTTCTCCCTGGGCTCAGCTGAAAGCGTTGGAACATGGGCGCTGGTGCCACATCTCCACCTAACCAATGCGTTTAGCCTTACCAAAGGAACATTTCTCAATTCTACTACTTCCACATACAAATAAAAGTAATACTTATTTATATTGAATACATAGTTTTACATTTAAACATTTCACTTCATTAAACATATTTTAGTTAAAGGTAAACGTGACACCACGCAGGAAAACATCACAACGCGAATTCAGTTCTCTCTCTCACTCGAGCACCAAAGTCTTGTAAACGTTTTTGCATCTGTGTTTTTTCCCCTCATATTCAGATCAAAGACATCTGAAAATCACTTATTTTATCACAATAGGAACAGATTACCATTTCGTCATAGGTAAATTATGATATAATGCCTATTATGCCTCAAGGGAAAGCTCTAAGGGAGGTCTTGAGCTACCTTGGGAAATCCAAGTATTTACTTAAGGATGATGTTGAGAGACGAGCATACGGCCGTAAGAGGCTTGCCCGTTTACCTTGCCGCGCCGGGATTCGAACCCGGCCCTCTCGATTGTGAGTCGAGCTTGCTAACCACTACACTACGCGGTGTGTGTGTGTGTGTGTGTGTGGTGACAAGGACTGGAAAAAAAGAGGTGCCTATGGGCAAGAAAGGATCCCAATGTGCTCCTCATGAAATAATACCGTGACCGGCAACCCTGACTGAACTACGCACTAGTGACTAATGGGAGGGAGTGGTGGGAGATAGGAGGGAGGAGGAAAGGAAGGGGAGAAGGAGGGGGAAGCAGTCATGTGAGAGGAGCGGCGGTCTGAAATGGTCGTTTGAGGTAACAATTACCGTCCTGTTTTGCCTGCAGAGAGGATAAGATGTGAGTGGAGGAGTGAGGAGTTGGAAGGAAGAGGAAGAGGAAGAGAAGGGGAGCTAGAACACCCTTAAGCGACGACCTGAAATATGTATGGAAAGATCCAAGCGAGGAAAGAATAGACGGTTAGCGTGGAGATTATTCAGGAAAGAGTGTTAAGAGAGGCAGAAGTGCAGGGGAGAGGAGCGCGGGAACTGTTTTATAAGGATTAAAGGAGACCAACAGGGAGGTGACAGGAGGTGACACATCGAGAAAAAAGACACTGCCAAAGTGATAATTATGAATGCAAGGAGAGCAAAGTGCGGTGTAATGTAGTCACCGGTGGAAAGGGAATAGGAGCGAGTTAAAGGGTCCCTTAAGTGAGGCAAGAATTACAAAGTGGCGAGCTGCACAGGAATTAGAAGGAAGAGGGCAGAGAGAAACTGGCTGAGATCAAATATAAAGAAGAGGGAGATAGAGGGGAGTGACCAAGGTTACTAGGAGGATGAGGGAAGAGGATGGGGAGTGATCGCCTTCCACGGAAACTTGTCACCCTTTCATCCTCACGAGGCGCCACTCACCACTGTGTCGCCCCTCACTGCTGGTGGTGGCCACGAGAGAGAGAGAGAGAGAGAGAGAGAGAGAGAGAGAGAGAGAGAGAGATTGGGGGAACTAATAACATACTAATATTACGATGCTTCACTCGTCATAAATCTTCCTTCGCGTTTAAATGACACACATTTCCACATTTTCTTTATCATCAACCACAGATAACAGTAGATCTGGATTTGACACGGCAGTGCGGAGTCGCGCCGCCACTCCAGTAACGTACCCAAAGCGGTCGATTGGTAGTACGCGGCAGCTGACTGTTAAAGTTATAATTTTGTGAAGTTTTATACAGTATACTAATCATTACTAAATACCGCAGCAGTGGGAAGGCGTGTGTATTTGTGGAGGCTGTGAGGTGCACCAGATTAAGGGCTCAGCTGACCTCTATCTGGAGGAAACATTATTATTATTATTATTATTATTATTATTATTATTATTATTATTATGTACATATTTGTGGCAAGTTGTATACACCCATGTCTACTGCGAATGAGTCATTTTAAAATCTCAGTCTAGCAGCGAGACGGCAAGTGTTTAGCCTACGGACAGTCGTCACTCAAGTCACTCGGTTCAAGTCAGATGTGCTAGCCTAGGGATACCGCTGCAGCCAAGAGTGAGGGGTTATAATTGTTACGTGCATGTTCAGACATTTTGACATCTGTGGAGACAATGAAACAGTGAAATGTGAATGCTGTTGAAAGAGTTTTGTCCAACAATGGATTTACAGTGAAAGTGTGAAGAGCTTGTGTCGAGGCTCACATGAAAATGTTATTATGCGCGTGTGTGATGCAGTCGCTAGTGATGTCACTGTGCAGTGATTAATGAAGTACAGTGAGGTGAATAAGGAGTGAACATTGTGAGTGGTGTAATGCACACAGAGTGATGACAAGAGGCGTAAACTCACAGGTATGAATAAGAGATGAGCAAGTGCACAGCCAAAATCATGTAAAGAATTTATAAATGAAACAGAATTTGCATTTTGTGTTTGAAATACAGCTGTAAGCTTGAAGTTGTATTTAAACATCCACCTGGTACTATATAAATTCTCGTGTTTGACTCGTATAACTGAGCGGTACAATGACACGGTTGTATGGATTTAGATATCGATTTTAGGCATTGAATTAAACACAGTTAGCTTGCTTCACAGGGATTTTCATAGATTCATGTTGGCTTGGAGCCGAGATTTCGAGGTTTGAAATTAAAGGTCCGTTGTCCGGCTTTGGGTACATTACTGCAGCGCGGCGATTTTCCTGTCAAATCCAGATCTACTGTTATCTGTGCATCAACCCATAATTTAGTACATTTCTATTGCCGTTTAAGGTGCAACACACACACACACACACACACACACACACACACACACACACACACACACACACACACACACACACACACACACTCACTCGCGCACACACTCACTCACTTACTCTCTCCATCACATTCGCTTTATAAACAACATCTTTGACATGAGTTTAGAGATGGAGTGAGAGAGAGAGAGATTACTTTAGTTTTATCTTTAAATAGAGTAATTAGTTTTATCGCAGAGAGAGAGAGAGAGAGAGAGAGAGAGAGAGAGAGAGAGTAGTGGTAGTAATATTGATACTAGTAGTAATAGTAGTGGTAGGTATCAAGACATTTTTGACTAATTCTTGACTTATCTTTTAGAGAACCAGCACTCAAGTGGGCCTTTTTATTAATATTTTGTTGCCCTTGGCTGGCTTCTCTCCAGCATAAAAAGTGGTAATAGTAATTGATTGTCCCCATCACCATTAGTTTTTAGTTTTGCGGAACATTTAAACTTTTCCCTCAAAAAGCTAATATAATCCAAACTCTTTTGTTATACCATGAACCCTGCTTATAGGATCATTTTTTTCACCTCAAGGGAATCATTAAGTCCGGTTTCTCCACGAAGTCTGAGCAGAAGAAAATATGGCACACCAAACTCTCAGGAAAATCTGATACTGAAGAAAGAAAAAACAAAAGAATGAAGCCAGTCGGAAAATTTTATTACAGGGCATTCATGGCGAGAAGAAAATTTCATCAAAATATTAAATAAAAGATCAAGAAGACAATATTATGTTGAGAAAAACGAAAGAAGGAGAAGTGAGGAAAAAATATAATTAGGAGGAAAAATATCTTCACTGTTACAGTCAATGTCCTGAGCGGAAGAAGACTTTGCTCACATGATAACAAGAGGCCAATGTTCCCCGTCCCGATAGTCTTGCCTCTCCTCGCGCGCCTCCCATCAAACAAGAGCGAGGAAGCCAATTTACACATGTGGCAAGTTGTATACACCCATGTCTACTGCGAATGAGTCATTTTAAAATCTCAGTCTAGCAGCGAGACGGCAAGTGTTTAGCCTACGGACAGTCGTCACTCAAGTCACTCGGTTCAAGTCAGATGTGCTAGCCTAGGGATACCGCTGCAGCCATAATTTAGTTACAGTCAATGTCCTGAGCGGAAGAAGACTTTGCTTCACATGATAACAAGAGGCCAATGTTCCCCGTCCCGATAGTCTTGCCTCTCCTCGCGCGCGCCTCCCATCAAACAAGAGCGAGGAAGCCAATTTACACATGTGGCCAGTGCAAAGTCGTGCCAGTGTATACTTGGCGCAGGGCTAGTCGCTATCCGGTGCCCGTGAGGAGCGTAGTGCGAGGATTTGTCCACCACACTTTACCTGAGGAAGCTGCAATTGGGACTCACAGAGGCAGCCCAACCAGCCAAGACTAAAGCATGTCAATTTGGAACGAAAATACAGTATTTATCTTTTCCTCTCACCAGTCCCAACACACACACACACACACAGAGAGAGAGAGAGAGAGAGAGAGAGAGAGAGAGAGAGAGCGACCGTGTGTGTGTGTGTGTGTGTGTATCGACATTTCTGTTTGTTAGTCCCACCCGTTGACAAAAACACAATCATCATCACTACGAGCCTTCTGCCATCACCACTGTCGCCACCACCACCACCACCACCACCATCACATATTCTCATCCTCCATCACCAGTCTGGTTCAGCTCACACCGAGTAATCTTCAGTTTTATTGCGTATTAGGAATCTTCGCTTTACTCTCTCTCTCTCTCTCTCTCTCTCTCTCTCTCTCTCTCTCTCTCTCTCTCTCTCTCTCTCTGCGATAAAACTAATTACTCTATTTAAAGATAAAACTAAAGTAATCTCTCTCTCTCTCACTCCATCTCTAAACTCATGTCAAAGAAGCGAATGTGATGGAGAGGGTAAAGTGAGTGAGTGTGTGCGCGAGTGTGTGTGTGTGTGTGTGTGTGTGTGTGTGTGTGTGTGTGTGTGTGTGTGTGTTGCACCTTAAACGGCAATAGGAATGTACTAAATTATGGGTTGATGCACAGATAACAGTAGATCTGGATTTGACACGAAAATCGCCGCGCTGCAGTAATGTACCCAAAGCCGGACAACGGACCTTAAATTTCAAACCTCGAAATCTCGGCTCCAAGCCAACATGAATCTATGAAAATCCCTGTGAAGCAAGCTAACTGTGTTTAATTCAATGCCTAAAAGCGATATCTAAATCCATACAACCGTGTCATTGTACCGCTCAGTTATACGAGTCAAACACGAGAATTTATATAGTACCAGGTGGATGTTTAAATACAACTTCAAGCTTACAGCTGTATTTCAAACACAAAATGCAAATTCTGTTTCACTTATAAATTCTTTACATGATTTTGGCTGTCCACTTGCTCATCTCTTATTCATACCTGTGAGTTTACGCCTCTTGTCATCACTCTGTGACTGTTACCTCCTGTGGCGACATCCAGGTTTGTGCTTGGCGTGGACATCACTGTTGGTGTCTTACTATCCCACCCCTTATATATGTCACCGATGTTGCACTATATAATTTCATTAACAAAAATGCAACTTTTTTTTTTCTTTGTTTTAGGAAGACTATTTACAAAGCGCGTAGGCGAGCTTTATTTATTATTTTTTTTACATCATTAACGCGAAGAAATATATCGCAGTAGTCACTATCAGTCACTGCCTAGGCATTGTTTCCTACCATTCAAGTCACTGTTAATCATTCATCGGTTTGTTGCAGTCACGTTAGTAATCAGGTGAGTTTAACATTTAACAGCACAGTACACTTCCACGTCACAGTGATGTCAATAACATGTCACTGTTCTTCACCAGTGTCACTATCTTTTCCCAAACTGACTATCTATATGGCACCAGATGTCATAACTGCAGTCATTGCCACCAGTTGCACGCGTCTCGGATTACGTCCCAGTTACAGCCTCTCACTCTCCCATTTTGTGTGACCTCTCATTATATTTCACTGTAGTGTTTCACATTGTACGCCTCAAGTCACCACTAGCAGTTCTTCTCCACTGTACCACTGACTTATTACTCCGCATACAACACTCAGCGTCACCCTACACACGTCACGGTTGGATACACCACTCACAATGTTAATTAAATCTGTGTGCATTACACCACTCACAATGTTCACTCCTTATTCACCTCACTGTACTTCATTAATATCACTGCACAGTGACATCACTAGCGACTGCATCACACGCGCGCATAATAACATTTTCATGTGAGCCTCGACACAAGCTCTTCACACTTTCACTGTAAATCCATTGTTGGACAAAACTCTTTCAACAGCATTCACATTTCACTGTTTCATTGTCTCCCCAGATGTCAAAATGTCTGAACATGCACGTAACAATTATAACCTCTCAGTCTTGGCTGCAGCGGTATCCCTAGGCTAGCACATCTGACTTGAACCGAGTGACTTGAGTGACGACTGTCCGTAGGCTAAACACTTGGCCGTCTCGCTGCTTGCCTGAGATTTTAAAATGACTCATTCGCAGTAGACATGGGTGTATACAACTTGCCACAAATATGTACATAATAATAATAATAATAATAATAATAATAATAATAATGTTTCCTCCATATAGAGGTCAGCAGAGCCCTTAATCTGGTGCACCTCACAGCCTCCACAAATGCACACGCCTTCTCACTGCTGCGGTATTTAGTAATAATTAGTATACTGTATAAAACTTCACAAAATTATAACTTTAACAGTCAGCTGCCGCGTACTACCAGTCGACCGCTCTGGGTACGTTACTGGAGTGGCGGCGCGACTCCGCACTGCCGTGTCAAATCCAGATCTACTGTTATTTGTGGTTGATGATAAAGAAAATGTGGAAATGTGTGTCATTTAAACGCGAAGGAAGATTTATGACGAGTGAAGCATCGTAATATTAGTATGTTATTAGTTCCCCCAATTCTCTCTCTCTCTCTCTCTCTCTCTCTCTCTCTCTCTCTCTCTCTCTCTCTCTCTCTTGTGGCCACCACCAGCAGTGAGGGGCGACACAGTAGTGAGTGGCGCCCCGTGAGGATGAAAGGGTGACAAGTTTCCGTGGAAGGCGATCACTCCCCATCCTCTTCCCTCATCCTCCTAGTAACCTTGGTCACTCCCCTCTATCTCCCTCTTCTTTATATTTGATCTCAGCCAGTTTCTCTCTGCCCTCTTTCTTCTAATTCCTGTGCAGCTCGCCACTTTGTAATTCTTGCCTCACTTAAGGGACCCTTTAACTCGCTCCTATTCCCTTTCCACCGGTGACTACATTACACCGCACTTTGCTCTCCTTGCATTGATAATTATCACTTTGGCAGTGTCTTTTTTCTCGGTGTGTCACTTTCACCTCCCTGTTGGTCTCCTTTAATCCTTATAAAAACAGTTCCCGCGCTCCTCTCCCCTGCACTTCTGCCTCTCTGAACACTTTCCTGAATAATCTCTACGCTAACCGTCTATTCTTTCCTCGCTTGGATCTTTTCATATATATTTCAGGTCGTCGCTTAAGGGTGTTCTAGCTCACCCTCTCTTCCTCTTCCTCTTCCTTCCAACTCCTCACTCCTCCACTCACATCTTATCCTCTCTGCAGGCAAAACAGGACGGTAATTGTTACCTCAAACGACCATTTCAGACCGCCGCTCCTCTCACATTAGTCACTAGTGCGTAGTTCAGTCAGGGTTGCCGGTCACGGTATTATTTCATGAGGAGCACATTGGGATCCTTTCTTGCCCATAGGCACCTCTTTTTGTCCAGTCCTTGTCACCACACACACACACACACACACACACCGCGTAGTGTAATGGATAGCAAGCTCGACTCACAATCTAGAGGGCCGGGTTCGAATCCCGGCGCGGCGAGGTAAACGGGCAAGCCTCTTAATGTATAGCCCCTGTTCACCTAGTAGTAAATAGGTACAGGATGTAACTCGAGGGGTTGTGGCCTCGCTTTCCCGTAAATATTTGTATTATTACTGATCACTTAAATATCAGCTCTCATTACGCATTACGTTCTTGGCTCTCTGCCTTGGGCATCACAACACATTTCTGCCTGCACGCACACGCGTGCGTGCAGGTAGAAATGTGTGTGTGTGTGTGTGTGTGCGCGCACGCAACAGGTGTGACACAAACAACTATCGGGGAATTAGTGTCATTAATTAACGCAATCGCTAAATTGTATGACATGGTGTTGTGTAAAAGACTGAGTCAGTGGTTGAAACCGTACCGAGAACAAGCTGGAGCACAGAGGAAGCGAGATTGTTTAGAACACATTGTGACCCTTCGCCTGTTAACGGATATGGCTCGCAAGAAAAAAAATAATAACTTTGTAACATTCATTGACTTTTCTAAAGCCTATGATTTAGTACCAAGAGATGTTTTATTTAAGGTAATGAAAAGGCTTGGTTGTGGGCGGGTGATGCTAGCGGCTTTGTTAGCAATGTACCGGGTAACAGAGAGTGTGATTTGTGAGGCGGTCATGACAACAACACTTGGGGTGAGACAAGGATCGCCTACGTCATGTTTACTTTTTATTCTGTTTGTCAATGATTTGATTAATAAGATAAAGGAACGTTGTCAGTCAGATGGTTTTCTCCAGTGGTTTCATATATTAGTACTAATGGACGATACTATACTGTTATCTACATCTAGAGAAGCTATGTTACAAAAAATTGCAATTGTACAGGAATTTTGTAACGAATGTGGTATGAAAATTAACCAGAGCAAAACTAAATTTTATGTAATTTACGGCAGAGCTGGTGATGCCGAGCCGCTGGTGGTGAATGGACTTGTCATAGATCACTGCTCTAGCTACTTGTACTTCGATTCACCCTTCACCAGCGACGGCTCGGTTTCGTCAGCAGTTAAGGCTCATGCAAAGGGAAAATGTGTCATGTGTTAAAGTTTGTATCCTTTCTCAAAAAGAACAATGATATCCCTTTTGTTGTGAAGCGGCGGGTTTTTGATGCAGCGTTGATCTCCTCACTCTTGTATGGTTGTGAGTCATGGGTGGGGGCGGACTTTAAACCTATAATTAAATTGTACAATTGGTCATTACAACAACTGTTGGGGGTGAGAACAACAGCCAATCTAGTGTGTTACGTTGAGTCAGGGTACTTGCCGCTTCCTGAGTTACTGAAATTGAGACAGCATAAGTTTTTTCAAAAGTGTAAGAAGAAAGACACAATTTTGAAGATGATCCCCTTGTTTTTGCACTAAATAATATGTAATACGCCAACCGGAAGACTTGCACACGAGTTCTTACAAGCGCCATCAGGGATAGTAATGCCATCATGGGAGATGTTAACAATCAAATTTTGCTCTCAAACTCATCTAGATGTGAAGTTTATAAGTATATGAACCCAAGTTTGTCAGTTCATCCAGTGTACAGAGTGAGACATAACATTAATGAATTTCACAGATTGTCTTTTACGCGCTCTAGAGTTAGCGGTCACAACCTTGGAATAGAGACAGGGAGGTGGAACAGAAGAGGCCGCGGGCGTATCCCTGTAGAGGAAAGACTGTGTGAGTGTGGCTCGGTACAAACCGAGCAGCATGTCATACAGGACTGTCCTAAGTCACTACAAATACGTGACACTTATCATTTTGATTGCATGGAAGATTTGTTTTCGGGTACTTATTCAGATGAAATAGTATGTAAGATCATTCATGATATTCTGAAGTTATATGTATAAGATTTTTGGGAAGTCTGGTTAGATTTATTTAATTAGGAATTTTGTAGTTTGTGGACTACAGTTGTGTTTTATTACATTTAGATTTGTTTAAGTAATATCGTTTTCACTTTAATGTGATATTATTGTTTTTTAATGTAAAATCGATTCCTAGCTGTGGTTAATAAATATCTATCTATCTATCTATGTACTGCAATTACTAATAAACCGTATTATTATTATTATTATTATTATTATTATTATTATTATTATTATTATTA
>NC_059268.1:2007100-2009600 GCF_017591435.1 Portunus trituberculatus
AAACCACTCCACAAATGGCAAAGTGTTTCAAGGCTGTACGTGGTGGGATTGGAACCTACCCGTGGACGTCTGCCCGATCCCACCACCACCACCTTATCCACTATGCCGAACACCGTTTCTGTGTGTGTGTGTGTGTGTGTAATTTTTCACTGTTTGATCTGCTGTGTGTGTGTGTGTGTGTGTGTGTGTGTGTGAATCGAACCCCGGTCCTGGGATCTGACCACGCACCGATATCAATACCGATGCTAGTCGTCAACGTGGCCAGTACCATAACACCTAAGGAATTAATACACAGAGCAGCTGCCCTTGGGCAGTCACACTATGCCCAATAACCTACACTACGACATAAACTGAAGAAATCTGTAAACCATAAGGAATAAATGAGGAAATGTTTGTGGAGATATTGCAGAACACACCGCCACCTGTACTAGACTACGAGGACAACACTGAACAAGCAACATCTACGTGTTGTGATGTCATCATGAAAACTGCAGAGAGATGTGTCAAGGATGTGCGATCTACAGAAAACCAATGGGACCAAAATCAACCACGGTAGGATCGGATTATGCAGGCAAATGATAGCAAATTATTATGGAACTCGATAAATTGGAAAGGAAAGGTAGATATTAAAGAGGTTGAAGGACCAAATGATGATCAGTTTAAAGAACATGTGGAAAAATTGCTGAACCTTGAAAATATTGCTGATATAGGAGATGTGGATATAGAAAACGGAGTTCCATATATACCGGTTCTGGACGACCCCGTTCTCTGTAGATGAGTTGAAGGAGGCTGTGAGGTGTACAAATACAAACAAGAGTTATAGTGGTATATGTCCAGGTCTGGTGAATGTGTTCCCATATGCTTGGCTACTGTTTCTTCTGAATCTATTTAATACTGTATTTATACTTGGTTGTTATCCTGCAATGTGGTGTTATAGTAAATTAGTATGCATTTTCAAATGAGGTAACAATGCTTTGCAATAATTATCGCGGAATATCTATCATGGACACATTTGCAAAATGATATGATACCTTGATCCTTAACAGATTAAAGTTATGGTGTGAAATTAGCAAGTGTCAAGCTGGAGCTCAAAAGAAAAGAAGTTGTATAGAACAATCCTGGCATTACGTCTTTTATGCGATTACTCTGTTTTTAAAAGGTTCAATTATATGTTCTTTTTGTTGACTTTAGTAAGGCTTACGACCGTGTATCAAGGAAGAAAATGATTGAGGTGTTAAAATCAATGGGTTGTGGTAAACGAATGTTAAGAGCTATCCAAGCAATGTATGAAGGAACGAAACATATATTAAAATCTGCTACTATTTGTGCTTCAGTAGGTGTTCGGCAAGGTGCGCCATCTAGTTGTATTCTTTTATTATGTATATAAACAGATTGGTTAAAATGATTAGTGATGCTGTGGTAACAGATGGTTTTTTAGGTGGTATAAATGTACTCCTACTGATGGATGATGCAGTAATTTTAGCGACCAGCAGGAGTTGTGTATACATAAATTTGGAGTATTGGTGAAGTATTGTGATGAGTATGGAATTTTTTTGTCATTAACGGAGAGACATGATAAAGAAACTCTGAAGGTTGGTGATGTAACAGTAAACTACGCCCCTCAGTACTTGTACCTCGGGCCCTGGTTTACTGATACTGGTAAAATGGACAGTGTGATTTCCCTACATGAATCATATAGTGAAACTATTGTGAATAAATTCTCCATATTTTGTGCAGCTAATTCACAAATGCCTTACAGTGTAAAAAAGAAAGTGTTTGATGCGGCCGTAACTTCAGCTTTGTTATACAGTTGTGAATCATGGATTGCCAATAACATTAAAGGAATTGAGAGGCAGTATAACAAACTTATCAAGTGTCTATTGGGTGTGAGGAAAATACCAGTATCAACTTGTGCATGGTAGAAGTAGGCATTCCTCCAGTCAAAGATATAATAGATAAACAAAGGAAATCATATTTACAGTCCAAGCTAGAAGATGTAGACCTTGAACAACCCTTTCATTACGTATACAATATGTGCAGGAATCAGAGTACCCCTGGCTATAAAATACTTTCAAGTGTATTACGACAGAATGTGCACCGAAATCCTTTGAAACCACCTCAAATTATATACGAGAAAAATCTAATAATGTAACAAAATTACATACATATTTATCTATACTTAACCCGTCTCTGTCTGTACATGGGGTTTACTGTAGTGAGAAGTATGTGCCAGATTTTCACCGAACTAGTTTTACATGACTGAGATTGATGTCTCACAACTTAAGGGTTGAGACAGGCAGGTGGAGTCGAACACCAGCCGACCTCAGAACATGTCCCTGCAATAACACCTCAATACAGACAGAACAACATGTACTGATCTCATGTCCCTTGTCTGAACATTGTAGAAATAGGTACATAATGCTTAATTTTACTAATATAAACGAACTTTTAAATGAACAGAATCATATACAAGAATTATGTCAATATGTGCATGACTTAC
>NC_059268.1:2012100-2017100 GCF_017591435.1 Portunus trituberculatus
TTCTCAGTAATTTCTTAAATATGGCCATCAGAGAGAGAGAGAGAGAGAGAGAGAGAGAGAGAGAGAGAGAGAGAGAGAGAGAGAGAGAGAGAGACAGACAGACAGACAGACAGACAGACAGACAGACAGACAGACAGACAGACAGACAGACAGACAGACAGACAGACAGACAGACAGACAGACAGACAGACAGACAGACAGACAGACAGACAGACAGACAGACAGACAGACAGACAGACAGACAGACAGACAGACAGACAGACAGACAGACAGACAGACAGACAGACAGACAGACAGACAGACAGACAGACACAGACAGACAGACAGACAGAGACAGACAGACAGACACACACACACACACACACACACACACACACACACACACACACACACACACACACACACACAATCGCATTTTAGAGGGTAGTGGTAGGCTATGATGGGCGTGGATGGGTATGGGCGTTTTCATGTGGTGTTTGGCGTCCTAGTGGGTGGTGGTTAGCGTATATGACGTAATGGGTAGGCTGTGTTGGGCGTGGGTGGGTGTGGGCGTGATAAGCGTGTCTGAGGTGGTAAAGAAACATTCCTAACACTGGAGGAAAATTAATTAATGACAATTTAGCAGTAAAGTCATTGAAGAGAGTCAAACAAATATAAAAAAGAGGTCGTGAATTATGAGGCCATTATGATACACTGTATAAATGTGTATCGTGTCATTCCATTTGTTGCAATGGTGACATCACTCCGTCACCTCGTTGTGCTTTGTGACCGTGGACATTGACAAATTGATGATTAATATTGAAGATCATTTTGATTGTTTGGGTGTGTTTTGGCGCCAAGCGAGCGACCAAGTTTTGCAGGGGATGTGCCAGTGTGTTTGTCCAGGTGAGGAATGCTTTGTACAGAGCGTTGTTTGTCAATAGGTTTGTATTGCTGGTTTTCCTCGTGTGTGCTGTGTTGTGTGGTGGTG
Organism: Portunus trituberculatus; assembly: GCF_017591435.1. Lineage (NCBI taxonomy): Eukaryota > Metazoa > Arthropoda > Malacostraca > Decapoda > Portunidae > Portunus > Portunus trituberculatus. Next base: position 2,013,071 of record NC_059268.1, read on the forward strand.
GTGGTGGTGGTGGTGGTGGTGGTTACTGGTATCAGAATCTCATCTTTTCTTGGTGAAGGAGAGAGAGTAGTTAATTTGGTAGTAGTGGAAGTAGTCACGTGTTAGGTGATAGCGGCACTGGTGGTGGTGTTAGGCTTACTCACACACACACACACACACACACACACACACACACACACACACACACAATAGGGAGGTTTTTCTTAGTTTGAGTACACCTACGGGAGGGTGTCCAGATGGCGTAGTGGGAGGTTAGGGGGGTGAACTAGCGTGTGTGTGTGTGTGTGTGTGTGTGTGTGTTATTCACCTCGGTCGTTTACTGGTCACCCAGCAAGTCTTCACCATTACGGAGCGAGCTCAAAGCTCATAGACCGATCTTCGGGTAGGACTGAGACCACACCACACTCCGCACACCGGGAAAGCGAGGCCACAACCCCTCCAGTTACATCCCGTACCTATTTACTGCTAGGTGAACAGGTGCTACACATTAAGAGGCTTGCCCATTTGCCTCGCCGCTTTCTGGGATTCGAACCCGGACTCTCGATTGTGAGTCGAGTGTGCTAACCACTACACTACGGGGTGTGTGTGTGTGTTGGGGGGGCGATGTGGGGGTGTGTGTATAAATGCGCTGTGTTCCTGACAGGGTTTTTTAATGGTGTTGCAGTTGCCTGAAGTGATGTCAGGGGCTAACACCAGCTACTACCAGGAGGCGGCGGAGCTGGCGGTGGGCTACCGCTGCTCCTGCCGGCACAGCATGGGCGGGCCGCAGTGCAGCATTGTCACGGTAGTGGTGGGCAGCGTGGCGCGACCAAGCACCGAGGCGGAGGCCATGTCGGCGGGTCAGGTGGTGCTGGTGGTGGTGTTCAGCACCGCTATGCCCGTGCTAGTGGTGGAATTGGTGTTGGTGATTGTGTGCATGAAGCGGAAACGCGTACGTGACTGCCCGTGTCGGGATGAGGAGGCGCGGCGTCAGAACGAGCAGAACATGGTGCACAACGCTGTGGGCGCCGTCAACAGTGTCTGGACCACCACATGATCTACTCCCTAAACTTCCCCATCAAGAAACCTCTCAAAACCGTGCCACCGCCTCCTCCCCTTGCATCACCCACACCACACCCACCTCCACCACCATCACCTCCACGACCACGACTACAAGAATCCCGCGGAGAACGCATACTCCGCAGTGCCCATGCGCAGCAGCAGGACTCAACAAGGATGTGTCGCGGCTCTCGCTGGCTGACCGCCTCGAGAAGGACATTGAGCCCCCGCCCAGCGCCTGCGTCACGCCCACCTCGGACTCCAGCGCCCCATGCAAGGTGTTCCGGAATTCCTTCCTGCCGCGCACATACAGCCACAGGTCAGTACTCCACACCACGCGCGACTGCAGTACACACACACACACACACACACACACACACACACACACACACACACACACACACACCGCGTAGTGTAGTGGTTATCACGCTCGACTCACACTCGAGAGGGTCCGGGTTTGAGTCCCGCAGACGGCGAGGCAAATGGGCAAGTCTCTTAATGTGTGGCTCCTGTTCACCTAGCAGTAAGTAGGTACGGGATGTAACTCGAGGGGTTGTGGCCTCGCTTTCCCGGTGTGTGGAGTGTGTTGTGGTCTCAGTCTAACCGAAGATCGGTCTATGAGCTCTGAGCTCGCTCCGTAATGGGAAGACTGGCTGGGTGACCAGCAGATGACCGAGGTGACACACACACACACACACACACACACACACACACTCTCTCTCTCTCTCTCTCTCTCTCTCTCTCTCTGTGTGTGTGTGTGTGTGTGTGTGTGTGTGTGTGTGTGTGTGTGTGTGTGGTGGTGGTGGTGGTATTTACATGCTTGTGTGAAGATAGATAGATAAGCGGGTATTTTGATGGGATGATAGATATGTAAATGGACAGTTGGATAAACAAACAGATAGATGGAGAGGTAGGCAGATAGAGGAGGAGGAGGAGGAGGTCTAGCTAAGCACTATAAACACCACGATAATAAACATGAGAAGATTGACTTATAATTCCTAGTGAACAGTTTTCAGTATTTTCATTAGCCTAACGTCAAGTCAAAGTTTGTTGTAAGGACACCTGGAGAGATGGGCAGCACTGTTAGCTACAGGTTTTGCGATAACAACGTCTTGGAGTGTGCGCCATGATGGACTCACTCGCCTTGAGTTGCCAAGCGTCACTTCAAGACATGTAGCCTGAGCCGCCAACACCACACCTTCACATCACCATACAATGTCAGGACGCGTCTGGCTGGCCACACACTATGCACATTGAAACAAACATTTATCAAATAGTGTGTGTGTGTGTGTGTGTGTGTGTGTGTGTGTGTGTGTGTGTGTGTGTGTGTGTGTGTGTGTGTGTGTGTGTGTGTAAAGTAAAGTAAAGTAAAATTGCCATTTCATTACATGTACATATATATTGGTTAAACAGATGTGTTCATTGGCATGGTCTATCGAGCCAAGGCTCCTGATAAACGGAGTTATTAAACTATGTGGTGACTCTGTTGGAAGACTTCACTTGGCAATATATTTATAGAAGTATAAGAATAAGTCATATTTTACCCAATCACGTTCACACTATACGTACATGCGAACACATTACTTATATAAATACTTGTGCGTACATATATATATATATATATATATATATATACTTCCTGAATAATTTATATCCAGCTTTAAAGTAAATTTATCATACAATACAAATAAATGATGGACTGCAAGCTGCTAGTTATAAACATCTAAGGAAATGTTCTTTGGTTTTTCTTTTAAACTGAAAGTAACTGATACTAGTAATATCTTTTATATCAGGAGGCGAGGAATTCCATAGCTGTGGACCAAAGTAAAATATGCTGTGCTTGAATAACTGTGTGCGGAATTGCGGGCACTCCAAATTCAAGTTCCCACCTCTTGTTGCATACGGTGAATCTACACATTTAAGTAGGTTATTATTTGGATATCTTTTAATGAATTTGAAGATGGAGAAAAGGACAAAACACTTATGAATATCGAAGAAATTCAATAGTTTATGATTAGAAAAAAGTGTGGATGTTGAGTCGAATTTACCCATACAAAATATACATCGCAAATTTTTTTTTTTAATTATCTTTAATCTATTTATGAAAGACGGCCAAGTGCAGGCCCAAACTGAGACACAATAAATAAAATAAGGATAGCAGAGTGTATAGCAAATACTCAGTAGGGCTTCAGTTGTGAGTTGATTCCGTATCTTGTACAATATCCCACACATCCTAGACAGTTTCATGCATACATTAAGGTTATCATCAATAAATACACCTAAAAATTTTTATTTGAGTGACACATTGCAGAGTGACTTTGAAGAAGTATTGGTTGGATATGATTTTTTACTGACCGATTTTGGAAAAAAATATAATTAGTTTTACTTATATTGAGTGTTAGTTTGTTATGTTTTATCCATTGATTTATTAAATGTAGTTCTGAGGTCATGTTTGAGTGTAGAGTGTGTATGTCCTTGTCTTTCGTAAGCAAGTTTATGTCGTCTGCATACAGAGTGAAAGTAACTTTTGAGCTGGATTTGATTATATCATTTATATAAATAAGAAAAGGTGTGTGTGTGTCACCTATAAAGACATTAACTTGTATTGCATGTTGCAGAGGAGTTATGGGTGGCAGGAGGTTGATGAAATGTGTGGTGGTGTCACAAGTGAAGCACAGTGAGCGTTCCTGCAGGGTGAAGCAATGATGAGACCAGCGTCACCAGTCAGCGAGGTGGTGGTGGTGGTGGTGGTGCCTGGTCTCTCTCTCTCTCTCTCTCTCTCTCTCTCTCTCTCTCTCTCTCTCTCTCTCTCTCTCTCTCTCTCTCTCTCTCTCTCTCTCTCTCTCTCTCGTCTCCTTTCTCTCTCATCTCGTCTCTTCTCTTTCATCTTGGGTCTTCTCTCGTCTCCTCTCGTCTCGTCTCCGCTTTTCTTGTCTCCTTTCTCTCTCTCTTCTCTCGTGTCTTCTCGCTCGTCTCATCTCGTCTCATCTCG
>NC_059268.1:2019600-2024600 GCF_017591435.1 Portunus trituberculatus
TTTTTTTTTACTTTTCTTATTGTTGCCCAAAAATCTTTGCTTCAAAAGGGTTCCCAAATATGACAGATTATTTTGTGATTATATACATATATTTTTGTTGCATGGGAAAATAAAATGTTTCAAATCTCTCTCTCTCTCTCTCTCTCTCTCTCTCTCTCTCTCTCTCTCTCTCTCTCTCTCTCTCTCTCTCTCTCTCTCTCTCTCTCTCTCTCTCTCTCTCTCTCTCTCTCTCTCTCTCTCTCTCTCTCTCTCTCTCTCTCTCTCTCTCTCTCTCTCTCTCTCTCTCTCTCTCTCTCTCTCTCTCTCTCTCTCTCTCTCTCTCTCTCTCTCTCTCTCTCTCTCTCTCTCTCTCTCTCTCTCTCTCTCTCTCTCTCTCTCTCTCTCTCTCTCTCTCTCTCTCTCTCTCTCTCTCTCTCTCTCTCTCTCTCTCTCTCTCTCTCTCTCTCTCTCTCTCTCTCTCTCTCTCTCTCTCTCATATTGTTTCGTGAGAGGTCGCTCTACTAGCCACTGTTTTGTGAGGTGTGTTAGAAGGCTACTTGTAGGGCTTTCATTGGCCTTGTTCTCAGGGGTGTAAACGGCAAATTGCTTGGCTAGATTATGTACTATTAGTATGATGGTAGGGCAGGCACATGTCTGGTTCCAGGTTCACTCTCTTCTGAGGAACCCTTGAAACTGGGTCCTCAGCAGGGTGGTGTCTGGAGTTGTGTGTTATTCAATATCCTCATGGACGAAGTTGCACAAGGGTCTCAGGTGGCCATTTATGCTGATGAAGTGTGTTTGGCAAGAATCTTTGCTGAATGAATGGCCAGTGACATGTGAACTGTGTGTGTGGCAAGAATCTTTGCTGAATGAATGCCAGTGACATGTGAACTGTGTGTGTGGCAAGAATCTTTGCTGAATGAATGAACAGTGACATGTGGTGTGTGTGGCAAGAATCTTTGCTGAATGAATGGCCAGTGACATGTGAACTGTGTGTGTGGCAAGAATCTTTGCTGAATGAATGAACAGTGACATGTGAACTGTGTGTGTGGCAAGAATCTTTGCTGAATGAATGAACAGTGACATGTGAACTGTGTGTGTGGCAAGAATCTTTGCTGAATGAATGAACAGTGACATGTGAACTGTGTGTGTGGCAAGAATCTTTGCTGAATGAATGAACAGTGACATGTGAACTGTGTGTGTGGCAAGAATCTTTGCTGAATGAATGAACAGTGACATGTGAACTGTGTGTGTGGCAAGAATCTTTGCTGAATGAATGAACAGTGACATGTGAACTGTGTGTGTGGCAAGAATCTTTGCTGAATGAATGAACAGTGACATGTGAACTAGCAAAGAAGAGAGGGAATCAATGTCTTTGTTTCATCTTTTCTCCAGTACTTTGTTAACCCCTTCAGTACTGGGACGCCATTTTATCTGGAGTTTTACTGTGATTAGACGATTCTATTTACATTGGGAAGGATCTGGAGGTCAGAAGATCAATGGTTACAGTCTTCACTACTTCAATCCACACCTAAGTTTGTGAAGGTGTATAAAATCTCCAAATTGTAACCAGAATATATATGAAAACGTGTCATGGTACTGAAGGGGTTAATTAAAGGCCGTGTCACTCCGGAGACGACGCTCTCGCCCTCCTTCACCGCGAACTGGTGGCTGTCCTGTAGTTGGTGCCTTGCTTCTTAATATCTTGTTCATTGAGGGATGGAACTTCAGAGAACTGAGCTGGAGTCACTCTGAAATACTGTCCAAATTTCCCTCATCCATTTCTGGCACTTGGATAAGATAATGATATTCGCCTCATTTCACTCGTTTTATATTTGATTCATAGACCCAATTCCTTTTCCTCTCATTATTCAAGGCTAAACATATCATTAATAACTCCTTTCTCCTCCTCCATCCTCCTCCTCCTCCTCCTCCTCCTCGTGAAGAAGTGTCAAGTGAGCCAGCCTCCACCACAGACGATGTGGCGGAGCATCGCGCCTGGTGTGAACCTCCCCATAGCAAGCTAAGTCTGCGCGACGTTGGTACGTGGTGTGCGTCGTCTCCGGTGTGAGACGGCCTTAACGAGTCTGAGCAGCTTCCCTTGTGAAGATATAAGCCACAATTCTATTTTTGCAATGTATGAAGGTGTCACATGATAACGTGTAGTGTCAGTGTGTCATGTGTGGAGGAATGCACAGCTCTTCACACAGCCTGACCACTCAGCGGTAAATAAAGTCAATAATCTGGCCCTAGTGTTTCATTGTTTCCTTTGCAAGTTTCACCAAAAGATCTGAACCATTGAATGAGTTGCTGTGTGGGCGTGGAGGGTGCATCCATGGGTGCTGTGTGGGCGTGGAGGGTGTTTCCATGGGTGCTGTGTGGGCGTGGAGGGCGCATCTATCGCCAGGGTGTGGGGAGTGCGGGGGGCAATGCCATGGCGGCCAGAATAGGGAAGGATTAATATATATATATATATATATATATATATATATATATATATATATATATATATATATATATATATATATATATATATATATATATATATATATATATATATATATATATATATATATATATATATATATATATATATATATATATGAGTACACTGGAAAAAATATGCAAAAGTTAATTACATCTTGTGGTTTTCATCCTCAATTTTTTTTTAGTATTTTTTTTTTCAAGTGTTCCAATGTTCACAAGTAGTTGAAAAATTTAGTTTCATCATAAGTATGATGAGGATATAAAGTATGTATCTTTCCTTCACTCTTTCTATCTTTCAGCATAGGATGAACCCGCAATCTACTTTTTTGCTTTCTTTCTTCTTCGTTAAGTGCAGTGGCGATCACTGCCAAATTGGATGGAGAAAAGTCACACATCCTCCGTCACTGGTGGTATGACTTCCATTATTAGTGTTGAAGGAGAGGAAGGGATGGGACCGATAGCGGAGCGAGAGCGGACCGGACATGTGAATGCACCAGGACTTTGACCGGAGTGAGATCGGAGCGAGAGCGAAGCCAGACCGGACCGATAGTGTGAATCAACCCTTACTGGTGGAGTCAACGGAGAGTCCAGTGTCAGTGGATCAGAAGGTGGGGGAGGAAGGCTGGTGGGTGAGTCCATTGTGAGAGGGTGGGGGAGGAAGGATGGTGGGCGAGTCCATTGTGAGAGCGTGGGGGAGAGAGGGTGGTGTGCGATTCCATTGTCAGAGCGTAGGGGAGGAAGGGTCGTGGGCGAGTCCATTGTGAGAGGGTGGGGGAGGAAGGGTGGTGGGTGAGTCCATTATGAGACCTTTCCCTGGCTGACGATGAAACGAACCCACTTTCCACGAATTTGACTGGATTACCTAGAATTACTTGGGATTACATACAATTACATAGAATTACATAGAAGGAAGGGAGGTGGGCGAGTCCATTGTGAGACCTTGCCCCGGCTGACGATTCAATTTGACTGGGTTACCTAGAATTACTTGGGATTACATACAATTACAAAAGGAAGGAAGGGGTGTCTTGATCTTGATGTTGTGAGGTGGTGGAGCGTCCCTGTGATTGGTTTGAAGCAGTGGTTATCGACACGTGGGTAATTCACTCACCATCGTTTCCTGCTGGTGTCATCTCCTGCACAAGAGTCACTCCCTTACCTACACTGACTCACTCCAACTAACTTGTAATGGTGAAATAGTCAGTAATTTGAAGGGCTGGTGTCACAAGTTAAGTGAAAACTGTGGCCTGGACTTACAATGGTGAAACAGTCATTGGTAATTTGAAGGTCTGATGTCACAAATTGAGAAGTGAAAAGTGGCCAGGAGAGGACTTGGTGTGCTTTACAAACAACTTGACGTATTTATTTCCTTTGCCTTGGTTACAAATAAAGTGAAGGAGCATTTGTCGACATTTTATTGACTTCACCTTGGTACAATGGCAACACAGGCGGTCAGGAAGCAATACATAGCATGGCAACACTGTGGTGGATTAGGAGTGGTGCTGTACAGTACGTGGTAAGCAGACTGCCTACCTCTCTTCTCCGCGCGCGCGCACACACACACACACACACACACACACACACACACACACACACACACACACACACACACACACACACACACACACACAAACAGGTAATGTATTGAGCATATGAACATTCCATTGATTTTTATTAATAAATTTGGTCCATTACAATTGTGAGAATAGCCACTTTTTAAAAGCTCGATTTCCAATACACAAGATATCAATTTATTCACGTTAATGTCAACTTTGCACATGTTTCTGCTCAGCTTAATAAATGCATACATAAAAAATCAGGAATAGTAATTCTCTTCTCACTCTTGTTCCCAACACTCAGAATGATAACATTATGATACATTTCTCACTCTCCCGAAAAATTCTAAATAAAATCTAAATACTGTAACTACCTAACTAGTTTAATTACTTCTCCCCACACACACACACACACACACACACACACACACACACACACACACACACACACACACACACTACTGTAACTACCTAACTATTTTAATTACTTCTTCCCAAGCACACACACACACACACACACACACACACACACACGGCCCGGTAGCTCAGTGGTTAGAGCGCTGGCTTCACAAGCCAGATGACCGGGGTTCGATTTCCCGGCTGGGTGGAGATATTTGGGTGTGTCTCCTTTCACCTAGCAGTGAGTAGGTACGGGATGTAAATCGAGGAGTTGTGACCTTGTTGTCCCGGTGTGTGGTGTGTGCCTGGTCTCAGACCTATCACAAGATCGGAAATAATGAGCTCTGAGCTCGTTCCGTAGGGTAACGTCTGGCTGTCTCGTCAGAGACTGCAGCAGATCAAACAGTGAATTACACACACACACACACACACACACACACACGTTCCTCCAGGTGCAAGCGGCTGCGTCCTCGCCTACCCTCCCCCCTCCACCGACCACTTCTACCGCCAGAGATTGAGTGGACACTGTCAGCCGTGTGAAAGCTACTCGGTGGTGTGTTTCCCGCACGTTTTGCTGCTGGA
>NC_059268.1:2029600-2031604 GCF_017591435.1 Portunus trituberculatus
AGGGGCGTGTTGTGTGGGTCAAGACACGCCCCCATAAGTTCCTGAAGGGAAATTGTAGAGGATTTGGGGCAGAGAGAGAGGAGAGAGGAAGCAGAGAGAACAACCGCGGCTCTAAGCGGGCCACCCTCGGCTGCATAGCTGAGGGCGGCGTTTTGTACTTCATATTATATAACCAGTAAGTGGAGCTTATAAGTTGCAATGCAGTCTTTTGAGGTAAATTAGAATGGCGGAAGAAACATGATAGGAGGTTTAGGTATTATGTGGTATTAGTTTATTATGGTTTATGTGGTTGTACTTTGGTTCATAATGACGTCGTTATATACTTGCGTTTTCATCTATGAGTAAGGGAATTTGTATACGGCTACCTACGTATGTGCATGTGTGTTGCTCTGACGAATAAGTTACATAACATATTTTCTAGTGTGTAATTGTGTACGAAGTTAACGTGGTTCCATGTATGGGTACCAAGAGAAAGAGATTACTTGTGGGAAGTCACTTGTGTGGAAATATCAATATTTGTCATTATATTTCGGTGGTGTTACGTTGTCATTTTTGTTGAACGGAGTCTGGTAATTATATGTGTATGGTAATATATTTGGTGGTACGTCATGTGGTTGCTTGCATTCATGTACCAAATAAAGGTCATCCTTATATACGGGTAGCTGGGAAAAAAGGGGTAATATTGTACGCACTACGTATGAGATTTACGGATAAATAAAAGCACCGTGTTCAGATGTTGTAATACGTTATGAAGATATAGTGGATGATGTTTGAAGTGAAATCCGTTTTGATGCGAAAATACGTAAAAGATTAATGTAATTCTTAAGGATGTTTGTAAGAGAAATTGTAATAATTGCAGTGGAGCAGGCAACAGAAAGAGTTGTAATTGTCACTTGTCGGCGCCGTATCGAACACCTTATGTATAGATATTATTTTTGTTAATTAAAGATAGAAAAAACCTTTGACTATTTATAGCCAGTAGCTAGACAATTTGTGCAACGTCGTGCAACAGCTCGGATCACGACAATAATACTTATACTACTACTACTACTACTACTACTACTACTACTACTACTACTACTACTACTACTACTACTACTACTACTACTACTACTACTACTACTACTACTACTAACAACAACAACAACATTGATAATAATAATAATAATAATAATAATAATAATGATAATAATAATTATTATTATTATTTTTATTATTATAATAATAATAACAATAATAATAAAATTAAAACTAAAAATAAAAATGATAAGAGCAATAAAATAATAATAATAATAATAATGATAATAATAATAATAATAATAATAATAATAATAATAATAATAATAATAATAATAATAATAATAATAATAATAATAATAATAATAATAATAATAATAATAATAAAATAATAATAATGATGATAATAAAAAAAATAATAATAATAAATTATAATAAAAATAATAATAATAATAATAATAATGATAACGCTAAATTTTTTATGCAAGAGGGAAACCAGCCAGGGGGAACAACAAAAGAAGGCCCAATCAAATTGTAATTTTCTTAAAATATTAGTAAAGAATTAGCCAAAAGACAGAGACAAATGTCTTGAAACTTACCTCTAGAATGAAGTAAAGTCATAGGAAGACAAAATTACAGAAGTAGGCAGGGAGTTCCAGAGTTTAACAGAGAAAGGTATGAATGATTGAGAATACTGGTTAACTCTTATATTAAAGAGTTGGACAGAATTGAGGTGAGACGAAGAAAAAAGCCTTTTTCAGCGATGCCGCAGGAGGAGTGGAGACATGCAGTTAGCAAGATCAGTAGAACAGTTAGCATGAACATAGAAGGAGAAAATAGCAAGAGATGCAATATTCCGGCGGTGAGAAAGAGGCTGAACACACTCAGTCAGAGGAGGGAAATTAATGAAATGAAAGCTTTTGATTCTACAACAACTACTACTACTACTACAACTACTACTACTGCTGCTACTACTACTACTACTAC
>NC_059268.1:2037104-2048517 GCF_017591435.1 Portunus trituberculatus
GTAATTTCTTAAATATGGCCATCAGAGAGAGAGAGAGAGAGAGAGAGAGAGAGAGAGAGAGAGAGAGAGAGAGAGAGAGAGAGAGAGACAGACAGACAGACAGACAGACAGACAGACAGACAGACAGACAGACAGACAGACAGATAGACAAATAGACAGACAGACAGACAGACAGACAGATTGACAGACACACAGACAGACAGATTTACAAACACACACACACACACACACACACACACACACACACACACACACACGGTAGCTCAGTGGTTAGAGCGTTGGCTTCACAAGCCAGAGGACTGGGGTTCGATTCTCCGACCGGGTGGAGATATTTGGGTGTGCCTCCTTTCACGTGTAGCCCTGTTCACAGCAGTGAGTAGGTACGGGATGTAAATCGAGGAGTTGTGACCTTGTTGTCCCGGTGTGTGGTGTGTGCCTGGTCTCAGGCCTATCCGAAGATCGGAAACAATGAGCTCTGAGCTCGTTCCGTAGGGTAACGTCTGGCTGTCTCGTCAGAGACTGCAGCAGATCAAACAAACAGTGAATTACACACACACACACACACACACACACACACAATCGCATTTTAGAGGGTAGTGGTAGGCTATGATGGGCGTGGATGGGTATGGGCGTTTTCATGTGGTGTTTGGCGTCCTAGTGGGTGGTGGTTAGCGTATATGACGTAATGGATAGGCTGTGTTGGGCGTGGGTGGGTGTGGGCGTGATAAGCGTGTCTGAGGTGGTAAAGAAACATTTGACACTTGAGGAAAATTAATTAATGACAATTTAGCAGTAAAGTCATTGAAGAGAGTCAAACAAATATAAAAAGAGGTCGTGAATTATGAGGCCATTATGATACACTGTATAAATGTGTATCGTGTCATTCCATTTGTTGCAATGGTGACATCACTCCGTCACCTCGTTGTGCTTTGTGACCGTGGACATTGACAAATTGATGATTAATATTGAAGATCATTTTGATTGTTTGGGTGTGTTTTAGCGCCAAGCGAGCGACCAAGTGGGATGTGCCAGTGTGTTTGTCCAGGTGAGGAATGCTTTGTACAGAGCGTTGTTTGTCAATAGGTTTGTATTGCTGGTTTTCCTCGTGTGTGCTGTGTTGTGTGGTGGTGGTGGTGGTGGTGGTGGTTGTGGTGGTGGTGGTTACTGGTATCAGAATCTCATCTTTTCTTGGTGAAGGAGAGAGAGTAGTTAATTTGGTAGTAGTGGAAGTAGTCACGTGTTAGGTGATAGCGGCACTGGTGGTGGTGTTAGGCTTACTCCCATGCGCACACACACACACACAATAGGGAGGTTGTTCTTAGTTTGAGTACACCTACGGGAGGGTGTCCAGATGGCGTAGTGGGAGGTGAGGGGGGGTGAACTAGCGTGGTGTGTGTGTGTGTGTGTGTGTGTGTGTGTGTTCACCTCGGTCGTTTACTGGTCACCCAGCAAGTCTTCACCATTACGGAGCGAGCTCAAAGCTCATAGACCGATCTTCGGGTAGGACTGAGACCACACCACACTCCGCACACCGGGAAAGCGAGGCCACAACCCCTCCAGTTACATCCCGTACCTATTTACTGCTAGGTGAACAGGTGCTAGACATTAAAAGGCTTGCCCATTTGCCTCGCCGCTTTCTGGGATTCGAATCCGGACTCTCGATTGTGAGTCGAGTGTGCTAACCACTACACTACGGGGTGTGTGTGTGTGTGTGTTGGGGGGGGTGATGTGGGGGTGTGTGTATAAATGCGCTGTGTTCCTGCCCACCCTTCCCCCATGGAAACTTCCCACCACCACCTTCAACATCAACTGGCTTCAGGGGAAGAAGGCTGTGGTTACCGAGGTGGAGCTCCAACACCACTTCCGAGCCCTCGTCGCTGGCCTCCCTCCATCCCTACATCTCTACACAGACGGCTCCAAGACAGGTGAATGTGTGGGTGCAAGTGTATGGTCGTGTGAATGTGCCCTCAGGTTCCGGCTGCCTACCCATACATCGGTTTTTCTGCTGAAATTTTGCTATTGACAAAGCCATAGATTATGCTTTAAATTCAATTCATAATTCAATTGTCATTTTTTCGGACTCTGTCAGCCCTTCAGGCAATAGAGTCCGGCCGCACGGATACAATTGAAATCCAGGGCAACATCATTAATAAGCTGAATTCATGTCATAAATCCTTCTCACTGGTTTGGGTGCCTGGACATTCCAATATACGCGGGAATGAACAGGCTGACATGCTAGCTCGGTCTGCTGCTGAGCTCGAGGGAGCGTGGAACCTCCGTCGGGATCTGTAGTCATGTCTCTCAGTTGTTAAATCATCAGCAAAACTCCTGTGGCAGAGTCACTGGAACAACCTCCACCTCCACACCACCAAACCTATCCTGGGCAGTGGGCCTCCTCCAATCGCCCCACAAGGCGGGAGGAGGTGGTCCTCGCACGCCTCAGGATGGGCTGCACCTCCCACCCACATGCTCCCCACATAGCCAACGCCTTCCCACCACGGTGTTCCAGCTGTAATGTCACTCTCTCTGTCGAGCACATCCTGCTTCACTGTGTGCGTTATCGTGAGGAGAGGCGGCCCTTGGCGGCGTATTGCCGGGGTCGCGGCCTCCCGCTAACGCAAGCCACCCTCCTGGGTGATGAACATCCGGATGTGGTCGATAGACTGATGATTTACCTGACTGAGGCCAATTTAATCAGAGAGTTGTGATTTATGTGTATATATTATGTTATTTATTCTATGTATTTATTCTATATATTTATGTAAATAAAAGTATGAAAGTGTGTATGTTTCCAATTTTGCGTGATCTAATGTGAATGTTTTCCCTTCATGTATATATGCAATACGTAGTGATACTACGTAGCTACCCTGTGTGATTGTGATTTATCCTCCCTCCCCATGCCCTGACAAAGGACAATAGTTTTGAGACAGGTATAGGATCCCTGTGTGAATGAAGCGTGCATGAGAATATGTGAAGTCCCTTAATGTTAAGATATTAAAAAAAAAAAAATAAAAATAAATAAATAAATAAATAAATAAATAAATAAATAAATAAAGCCATTAAAAAAAACTATATGCTTTATTCTAAAAGAAATATTAAAAAAAAAATGTAAAAAAATAAATAAATGGCCTAATACCCAAGACAGGGTGATGGCCATTAATAAAAAAAAAAAAAAAAAAACAGGGTTTATTAATGGTGTTGCAGTTGCCTGAAGTGATGTCAGGGGCTAACACCAGCTACTACCAGGAGGCGGTGGAGCTGGCGGTGGGCTACCGCTGCTCCTGCCGGCACAGCATGGGCGGGCCGCAGTGCAGCATTGTCACAGTAGTGGTGGGCAGCGTGGCGCGACCAAGCACCGAGGCGGAGGCCATGTCGGCGGGTCAGGTGGTGCTGGTGGTGGTGTTCAGCACCGCTATGCCAGTGCTAGTGGTGGAATTGGTGTTGGTGATTGTGTGCATGAAGCAGAAACGCGTACGTGACTGCCCGTGTCGGGATGAGGAGGCGCGGCGTCAGAACGAGCAGAATATGGTGCACAACGCTGTGGGCGCCGTCAACAGTGTCTGGACCACCACATGATCTTCTACTCTAAACTTCCCCATCAAGAAACCTCTCAAAACCGTGCCACCGCCTCCTCCCCTTGCATCACCCACACCACACCCACCTCCACCACCATCACCTCCACGACCACGACTACAAGAATCCCGCGGAGAACGCATACTCCGCAGTGCCCATGCGCAGCAGCAGGACTCAACAAGGATGTGTCGCGGCTCTCGCTGGCTGACCGCCTCGAGAAGGACATTGAGCCCCCGCCCAGCGCCTGCGTCACGCCCACCTCGGACTCCAGTGCCCCATGCAAGGTGTTCCGGAATTCCTTCCTGCCGCGCACATACAGCCACAGGTCAGTACTCACCACCCACGCGCGACTGCTGTACACACACACACACACACACACACACACACACACACACACACACACACACACACACACACACACACACACAGAGAAGAGAAAGAGGAGATTTAATACAGGTTTATAAACTGTTGAATGGACTGGATGAAGTGGATAATGAGCAAATGATGTTGAGAGAGGAAAACTTAAGTAGAACTACAAGATCGCATAGTAAAAAGATAGCCAAGGGAATATGCTTGAAGGATGTGAAAAAATATAGTTTCCCACAAAGATGTGTGGAGGTGTGGAATGGTTTGAGTGAGGAGGTGGTGTCAGCAAGGAGTGTGCATAATTTTAAAGGAAAGTTGGATGTGTGTAGATATGGAGACGGGGCCACATGAGTATGATACATTACAACTAGGTGAATACACACACACACACACACACACACACACACACACACACACACACACACACACACACACACACACACACACACCGCGTAGTGTAGTGGTTATCACGCTCGACTCACACTCGAGAGGGTCCGGGTTTGAGTCCCGCAGACGGCGAGGCAAATGGGCAAGTCTCTTAATGTGTGGCTCCTGTTCACCTAGCAGTAAGTAGGTACGGGATGTAACTCGAGGGGTTGTGGCCTCGCTTTCCCGGTGTGTGGAGTGTGTTGTGGTCTCAGTCCTAACCGAAGATCGGTCTATGAGCTCTGAGCTCGCTCCGTAATGGGGAAGACTGGCTGGGTGACCAGCAGATGACCGAGGTGAATTACACACACACACACACACACACACACACACACACACACACACACACACACACACACACACACACTCTCTCTCTCTCTCTCTCTCTCTCTCTCTCTCTCTCTCTCTCTCTCTCTCTCTCTCTCTCTCTCTCTCTCTCTCTCTCTCTCTCTCTCTCTCTCTCTCTCTCTCTCTCTCTCTCTCTCTCTCTCTCTCTCTCTCTCTCTCTCTCTCTCTCTCTGTGTCTCTCTCTCTCACACACAGAGTGTGTGTGTGTGTGTGTGTGTGTGTGTGTGTGTGTGGTGGTGGTGGTGGTATTTACATGCTTGTGTGAAGATAGATAGATAAGCGGCTATTTTGATGGGATGATAGATATGTAAATGGACAGTTGGATAAACAAACAGATAGATGGAGAGGTAGGCAGATAGAGGAGGAGGAGGAGGAGGTCTAGCTAAGCACTATAAACACCACGATAATAAACATGAGAAGATTGACTTTTAATTACTAGAGAACAGTTTTCAGTATTTTTCATTAGCCTAACGTCAAGTCAAAGTTTGTTGTAAGGACACCTGGAGAGTTGGGCAGCACTGTTAGCTACAGGTTTTGCGATAACAACGTCTTGGAGTGTGCGACATGATGGACTCACTCGCCTTGAGTTGCCAAGCGTCACTTCAAGACATGTAGCCTGAGCCGCCAACACCACACCTTCACATCACCATACAATGTCAGGACGCGTCTGGCTGGCCACACACTATGCACATTGAAACAAACATTTATCAAATAGTGTGTGTGTGTGTGTGTGTGTGTGTGTGTGTGTGTGTGTGTGTGTGTGTGTGTGTGTGTGTGTGTGTGTGTAAAGTAAAGTAAAGTAAAATTGCCATTTCATTACATGTACATATATATTGGTTAAACAGATGTGTTCATTGGCATGGTCTATCGAGCCAAGGCTCCCTGATAAACGGAGTTATTAAACTATGTGGTGACTCTGTTGGAAGACTTCACTTGGCAATATATTTATAGAAGTATAAGAATAAGTCATATTTTACCCAATCACGTTCACACTATACGTACATGCGAACACATTACTTATATAAATACTTGTGCGTACATACACACATATATATATATATATATATATATATATATATATATATATATATATATATATATATATATATATATATATATATATATATATATATATATATATATATATTCCTGAATAATTTATATCCAGCTTTAAAGTAAATTTATCATACAATACAAATAAATGATGGACTGCAAGCTGCTAGTTATAAACATCTAAGGAAATGTTCTTTGGTTTTCTTTTAAACTGAAAGTAACTGATACTAGTAATATCTTTTATATCAGGAGGCGAGGAATTCCATAGCTGTGGACCAAAGTAAAATATGCTGTGCTTGAATAACTGTGTGCGGAATTGCGGGCACTCCAAATTCAAGTTCCCACCTCTTGTTGCATACGGTGAATCTACACATTTAAATAGGTTATTATTTGGATATCTTGTAATGAATTTGAAGATGGAGAAAAGGACAAAACACTTATGAATATCGAAGAAATTCAATAGTTTATGATTAGAAAAAAGTGTGGATGTTGAGTCGAATTTACCCATACAAAATATACATCGCAAATTTTTTTTTTAATTATCTTTAATCTATTTATGAAAGACGGCCAAGTGCAGGCCCAAACTGAGACACAATAAATAAAATAAGGATAGCAGAGTGTATAGCAAATACTCAGTAGGGCTTCAGTTGTGAGTTGATTCCGTATCTTGTACAATATCCCACACATCCTATAGACAGTTTCATGCATACATTAAGGCAGTGTTTCCCAACCTTTTCGCAGCGATTACCCAAAAATACAATTTCACAATCATCCATTACCCCAATGAACAAATACTCGTAATATAGGAAAAAAAGTAACTCTATTTCATACTTCAAAAACAGACAAAATAGAAACTATGCAATACAATAATGCAAATCTATAATACGAAAAGAAGTAATTTTAGTTCATACATAGAAAGCAGAAAAAATTAATAGAAATCTTCATTGAAATTATATGAAAATGTAAACTGATTGCCTCATCCCATGCCAAACATCCATTACCCCAAAAATATGGGGTCATTACCCCACTGGGGTAATTTACCCCTAGGTTGGGAACCACTGCATTAAGGTTATCATCAAAAAATACACCTAAACATTTTTATTTGAGTGACACATTGCAGAGTGACTTGGAAGAAGTATTGGTTGGATATGATTTTTTACTGACCGATTTTGGAAAAAAATATAATTAGTTTTACTTATATTGAGTGTTAGTTTGTTATGTTTTATCCATTGATTTATTAAATGAAGTTCTGAGGTCATGTTTGAGTGTAGAGTGTGTATGTCCTTGTCTTTCGTAAGCAAATTTATGTCGTCTGCATACAGAGTTAAAGTAACTTTTGAGCTGGATTTGATTATATCATTTATATAAATAAGAAAAGGTGTGTGTGTGTCACCTATAAAGACATTAACTTGTATTGCATGTTGCAGAGGAGTTATGGGTGGCAGGAGGTTGATGAAATGTGTGGTGGTGTCACAAGTGAAGCACAGTGAGCGTTCCTGCAGGGTGAAGCAATGATGAGACCAGCGTCACCAGTCAGCGAGGTGGTGGTGGTGGTGGTGGTGCCTGGTCTCTCTCTCTCTCTCTCTCTCTCTCTCTCTCTCTCTCTCTCTCTCTCTCTCTCTCTCTCTCTCTTGCATCGTCTCGTCTCATCTCTCTCTCGCCTCCTCTCTCTCCTCGTCTCCTTTCTCTCTCATCTCGTCTCTTCTCTTTCATCTTGGGTCTTCTCTCGTCTCCTCTCGTCTCGTCTCCGCTTTTCTTGTCTCCTTTCTCTATCTCATCTCGTGTCTTCTCGCTCGTCTCATCTCGTCTCATCTCGTCTCCCTCCCTCTCTCTCTCTCTTTTTTTTTTTTTTAAACATAACTTTATACAGAAGAACATGTACCCAAAGGCGCACTGTCGTGTGCTACCTATTCTAAGGGTACTACAATCTATTTCTCTACAATATTTACAAGACTTAAAAATAGATAATATACAAGATGGTCAGCATGTAAATGGAGCACTATTCGTTTCACTTCACTAGCACTATTCACGCACTGCACTACACTGAGTGTCACGTCACAAAGAGTGTCAGAGGAGTTGGCAGTGTCTGTCTCCACTTATGTGCCATCAGTTTGACACTGTGAGTGTTCATCTCCTGGACGTGAGGCACCGCGGCCGTGAACAAGTTCCACATCCTGGAGACGCGTCCTGCGAAGGTGCGTTGATGCTGACACCTGTGGGATCGCGGCACCTCTACGGCGTCACCACCATTGAGCACCGTTCTCGTGCTCCGTGCGGTGACTCTTAAAGGATGACGCAGCCCTGCCAGATGTGGCACTCTTTGCACCTGTGCCTTATGGAACACTACGATCGCCGCCACGTCTCTGCGGTGTTCCAGTGAATCAAGAGGACGCTCAGGCTCTGGGTGAGGTGGTATTGCAGCATCTACTAGCCGTATGGCGCGGCGTTGGATGCTCTGTCTCTCTTTCTGTCTCTCTTTCTGTCTCTCTCTCTGTCTCTCTCTCTGTCTCTCTCTCTCTCTCTCTCTCTCTCTCTCTCTCTCTCTCTCTCTCTCTCTCTCTCTCTCTCTCTCTCTCTCTCTCTCTCTCTCTCTCTCTCTCTCTCTCTCTCTCTCTCTCTCTCTCTCTCTCTCTCTCTCTCTCTCTCTCTCTCTCTCTCTCTCTCTCTCTCTCTCTCTCTCTCTCTCTCTCTCTCTCTCTCTCTCTCTCTCTCTCTCTCTCTCTCTCTCTATTTTTTTTATTTATACTGATCAAATGTACAGGAAAACAACTTCTACATTACATAAGAACGTTGTTTTTACAGACTAAAGGGTACAGGGTTAGTGCAACCTATCTTAAAATCTGACCCTGGTGATGTATATTACATTCTGTATGTACAACAATAACTTATATTGTAATAACACTGAATATACTACGTTCACTGTACATGATTCACCCTTGCCTCAGTAACCAATGGTTCACTTGCACTTTAAATGTCTGAGTGTTTGTGTCACTCAGGTTTATCTCCTGTGAGGCCAACAGAGTGTTCCATTTCCTTGCATACGAGTTTATATATTGTCTCTGGTGATGCCATGTCCTCTCTCTCTCTCTCTCTCTCTCTCTCTCTCTCTCTCTCTCTCTCTCTCTCTCTCTCTCTCTCTCTCTCTCTCTCTCTCGTCTCGTCTCCTCTCTCTCGTCTCGTTTCGTCTCCTCTCTCTCTCTCGTCTCGTCTCCTCTCTCTCTCGTCTCGTTTCGTCTCCTCTCTCTCGTCTCGTCTCCTCTCTCTCTCTCGTCTCGTCTCCTCTCCTCTCTCTCGTCTCGTCTCCTTTCCTCGTTCTCGTCTCGTGTCGTCTCTTCTCTCGTCTCGTGTCGTCTCCTTTCTCTTGTCTCGTCTCGTCTCCTCTCTCTTGTCTCGTCTCGTCTCCTCTCTCTCGTCTCATTTCGTCGCCTTTCTCTCATCTCGTCACGTTTTCTCTCCTTTCTCTCGTGTCGTTTCCTCTCTCTCGTCTCTTTTCGTCTTTTCTCTCGTCTCGTCTCGGCTCTTCTCGTCTCGTCTCGTCTCGTCTTGTCTCCTATTTTATCTCGTGTCGTCCCGGCTCTTCTCGTCTCGTTTCCTCTCTCTCGTCTCGTTTCCTGTCTCTCGTCTCGTCTCGTTTCCTCAGCCTCCCTCGTTTCGTCTCGTCTCCTCTCTGTCTCGTCTCGTCTCCTCTCATCTCTCGTCTCGTCTCGTCTCACCTCGTCTCTCGTCTCGTCTCGTCTCTCTCTCGTCTCGTCTCGTCTCGTCTCTCTCTCTCTCTCTCTCTCTCTCTCCTCTCTCTCCTCTCCTCTCTCTCTCTCTTCTCTCTCTCTCTCTCTTCTCTCTCTTCTCTTCTCTTCTCTCTCTCTCTCTTCTCTTCTCTTCTCTTCTCTCTCTCTCTCTTCTCTCTCTCTCTCTCCTCTCTCTCTCTCTCTCTCTCTCTCTCTCTCTCTCTCTCTCTCTCTCTCTCTCTCTCTCTCTCTCTCTCTCTCTCCTCTCTCTCTCTCTCTCTCTCTCTCTCTCTCTCTCTCTCTCTCTCTCTCCTCTCTCTCTCTCTCTCTCTCTCTCTCTCTCCTCTCTCTCTCTCTCTCTCTCTCTCTCTCTCTCTCTCTCTCTCTCTCTCTCTCTCTCTCTCTCTCTCTCTCTCTCTCTCTCTCTCTCTCTCTCTCTCTCTCTCTCTCTCTCTCTCTCTCTCTCTCTCTCTCTCTCTCTCTCTCTCTCTCTCTCTCTCTCTCTCTCTCTCTCTCTCTCTCTCTCTCTCTCTCTCTCTCTCTCTCTCTCTCTCTCTCTCTCTCTCTCTCTCTCTCTCTCTCTCTCTCTCTCTCTCTCTCTCTCTCTCTCTCTCTCTCTCTCTCTCTCTCTCTCTCTCTCTCTCTCTCTCTCTCTCTCTCTCTCTCTCTCTCTCTCTCTCTGCCTGCCTGCCTGTGTTCTTTGTTTGTGGTGTGTGTGTGTGTGTGGAGAGTGTGTAGTGTGTGTGGTGTTATTCAGTAGTGAATGCTCGGTATCATTTCTGTAACCTCTCTATTGTTTCCAGGCCGAAATCAAGCGACCGCCGGCAGAGAGGAGTCTTCTCCTGGACGTTTGAAGAGTACCACCTTCTTGAAGCACAGAGCACAGACAGCGCTGGAAACTGGACTACTACAGTTTGAGCAGAGTCCAACATCTGTGTATCTGCACCAGAATCAAGTGTCCAGGGAGGAAATGATACGTCTGCAGAGATGTGCCAGGAGGAGGGACTCTTGGAACAGGCCTTCACACAACAGGGATTGGGGTGGGGGTGGGGGGACCTTATAGCAGCAGGTGACTAGGAGAGGTTCCCCACAAGATGCAACACACCACATCCTCCAAACGCAAAATATATTTGCCAATAAAGGCAAGTTTGTGTGCCACTCTGTTGATTTGAAGCAGCAAAACGTGCGGGTATGACACCGTGTTGTAATCAATTGTATAGTATTGTCTAGTAATCAACGTTTTTATTACTACCATTATTATTATCTTGGTGTCACTCTAACTGTCACGTCGACTTCACATCTCGTGTGTTAGTAATATTTTTACTATTAATTCTCAACACTTACTATTGTTATTGGTAATAGTGTATTATTGTGTGATCAATATTAGCATTACTATCATTGCCCTACTGTTACTATTGTTATCATTACTAGTACCAATACTACTTTTATTACCATTGCTTGGTAATACTTCATGTAAAATTACTTCATTGATTCAGGATCCTCTACATTATCTACTGTTTTATACTGACAATTTCATTAATTATTTTTATTTTATTGTTTTATTTTATTATTATTATTTTTTACTTTTCTTATTGTTGCCCAAAAATCTTTGCTTCAAAAGGGTTCCCAAATATGACAGATTATTTTGTGATTATATACATATATTTTTTGTTGCATGGGAAAATAAAATGTTTCAAATCTCTCTCTCTCTCTCTCTCTCTCTCTCTCTCTCTCTCTCTCTCTCTCTCTCTCTCTCTCTCTCTCTCTCTCTCTCTCTCTCTCTCTCTCTCTCTCTCTCTCTCTCTCTCTCTCTCTCTCTCTCTCTCTCTCTCTCTCTCTCTCTCTCTCTCTCTCTCTCTCTCTCTCTCTCTCTCTCTCTCTCTCTCTCTCTCTCTCTCTCTCTCTCTCTCTCTCTCTCTCTC
>NC_059268.1:2054017-2055838 GCF_017591435.1 Portunus trituberculatus
ACATGTCACTGTTCATTCATTCAGCAAAGATTCTTGCCACACACACAGTTCACATGTCACTGGCCATTCATTCAGCAAAGATTCTTGCCACACACACAGTTCACATGTCACTGTTCATTCATTCAGCAAAGATTCTTGCCACACACACAGTTCACATGTCACTGGCCATTCATTCAGCAAAGATTCTTGCCACACACACAGTTCACATGTCACTGTTCATTCATTCAGCAAAGATTCTTGCCACACACACAGTTCACATGTCACTGTTCATTCATTCAGCAAAGATTCTTGCCACACACACAGTTCACATGTCACTGGCCATTCATTCAGCAAAGATTCTTGCCACACACACAGTTCACATGTCACTGTTCATTCATTCAGCAAAGATTCTTGCCACACACACAGTTCACATGTCACTGTTCATTCATTCAGCAAAGATTCTTGCCACACACACAGTTCACATGTCACTGTTCATTCATTCAGCAAAGATTCTTGCCACACACACAGTTCACATGTCACTGTTCATTCATTCAGCAAAGATTCTTGCCACACACACAGTTCACATGTCACTGTTCATTCATTCAGCAAAGATTCTTGCCACACACACTCACACAGTTCACATGTCACTGGCCATTCATTCAGCAAAGATTCTTGCCAAACACACTTCATCAGCATAAATGGCCACCTGAGACCCTTGTGCAACTTCGTCCATGAGGATATTGAATAACACACAACTCCAGACACCACCCTGCTGAGGACCCAGTTTCAAGGGTTCCTCAGAAGAGAGTGAACCTGGAACCAGACATGTGCCTGCCCTACCATCATACCAATAGTACATAATCTAGCCAAGCAATTTGCCGTTTACACCCCTGAGAACAAGGCCAATGAAAGCCCTACAAGTAGCCTTCTAACACACCTCACAAAACAGTGGCTAGTAGAGCGACCTCTCACGAAACAATATGAGAGAGAGAGAGAGAGAGAGAGAGAGAGAGAGAGAGAGAGAGAGAGAGAGAGAGAGAGAGAGAGAGAGAGAGAGAGAGAGAGAGAGAGAGAGAGAGAGAGAGAGAGAGAGAGAGAGAGAGAGAGAGAGAGAGAGAGAGAGAGAGAGAGAGAGAGAGAGAGAGAGAGAGAGAGAGAGAGAGAGAGAGAGAGAGGAGAGAGAGAGAGAGACGAGAGAGAGAGAGAAAGAGAGAGAGACGAGACAGAGAGAGAGACAGAGAGAGAGAGAGAGAGAGAGAGAGAGAGAGAGAGAGAGAGAGAGAGAGACAGAGAGAGAGACAGAGAGAGAGAGAGAGAGAGAGAGAGAGAGAGAGAGAGAGAGAGAGAGAGAGAGAGAGAGAGAGAGAGAGAGAGAGAGAGAGAGAGAGAGAGAGAGAGATTTGAAACATTTTATTTTCCCATGCAACAAAAAATATATGTATATAATCACAAAATAATCTGTCATATTTGGGAGCCTTTTTGAAGCAAAGATTTTGGGCAACAATAAGAAAAGTAAAAAAAAAATAATAATAATAATAATATAAAACAATAAAATAGAAATAATTAATGAAATTGTCAGTATAAAACAGTAGATAATGTAGAGGATCCTGAATCAATGAAGTAATTTTACATGAAGTATTACCTAGCAATGGTAATAAAAGTAGTATTGGTACTAGTAATGATAACAATAGTAACAGTAGGGCAATGATAGTAATGCTAATATTGATCACACAATAATACACTATTACCAATAACAATAGTAAGTGTTGAGAATGAATAGTAAAATGTTGATAAATTACTAACACACGAGATGTGAAGTCGACGTGACAGTTAGAGTGACAC
>NC_059268.1:2056338-2063090 GCF_017591435.1 Portunus trituberculatus
GAGAGAGAGGAAACGAGACGAGAGAGAGAGAGAGAGAGAAACGAGACGAGAAGAGCCGAGACGACACGAGATAAAAAGGAGACAAGACGAGACGAGAGAGAGACGAGACGAGACGAGAGAGAGAGAGAGAGACGAGACGAGAAAGAGACGAGAGAGAGGAAACGACACGAGAGAAAGGAGACAAAACGTGACGAGACGAGAGAAAGGAGACGAAATGAGACGAGAGAGAGAGACGAGACGAGACGAGACGAGACAAGAGAGAGGAGACGAGACGAGACAAGAGAGAGAGACGACACGAGACGAGAAGAGAGAGACGAGACGAGACGAGACGAGAGAGAGGAGAGAGACGAGACGAGACGAGAGAGAGAGAGGAGAGAGAGAGAGAGAGAGAGACGAGACGAGAGAGAGAGAGGAGACGAGACGAGAGAGAGAGAGACGAAACGAGACGAGAGAGAGGAGACGAAACGAGACGAGAGAGAGAGACGAGACGAGACGAGAGAGAGAGAGACGAGACGAGACGAGAGAGAGAGACGAGACGAGAGAGAGAGAGAGAGAGAGAGACGAGAGAGAGGAGACGAGAGAGAGAGAGAGAGAGAGAGAGAGAGAGAGAGAGAGAGAGAGAGAGAGAGGACATGGCATCACCAGAGACAATATATAAACTCGTATGCAAGGAAAAGGAACACTCTGTTGGCCTCACAGGAGATAAACCTCAGTGACACAAACACTCAGACATTTAAAGTGCAAGTGAACCATTGGTTACTGAGGCAAGGGTGAATCATGTACAGTGAACGTAGTATATTCAGTGTTATTACAATATAAGTTATTGTTGTACATACAGAATGTAATATACATCACCAGGGTCAGATTTTAAGATAGGTTGCACTAACCCTGTACCCTTTAGTCTGTAAAAACAACGTTCTTATGTAATGTAGAAGTTGTTTTCCCTGTACATTTGATCAGTATAAATAAAAAAAAAAGAGAGAGAGAGAGAGAGAGAGAGAGAGAGAGAGAGAGAGAGAGAGAGAGAGAGAGAGAGAGAGAGAGAGAGAGAGAGAGAGAGAGAGAGAGAGAGAGAGAGAGAGAGAGAGAGAGAGAGAGAGAGAGAGAGAGAGAGAGAGAGAGAGAGAGAGAGAGAGAGAGAGAGAGAGAGACGAGATGAGAGAGACGAGACGAGACAAGAGAGAGATGAGACGAGCGAGAAGAGACGAGACGAGAGACGAGAAAGGAGACAAGAAAAGCGGAGACGAGAGAAGAGACGAGAGAGAGATGAAAGAGAAGAGACGAGATGAGAGAGAGAGGAGACGAGAGAGAGAGAGAGAGAGAGAGACGAGACGATGAGAGAGAGAGAGAGAGAGAGAGAGAGAGAGAGAGAGAGAGAGAGAGAGAGAGACACCAGGCACCACCACCACCACCACCACCTCGCTGACTGGTGACGCTGGTCTCATCATTGCTTCACCCTGCAGGAACGCTCACTGTGCTTCACTTGTGACACCACCACACATTTCATCAACCTCCTGCCACCCATAACTCCTCTGCAACATGCAATACAAGTTAATGTCTTTATAGGTGACACACACACACCTTTTCTTATTTATATAAATGATATAATCAAATCCAGCTCAAAAGTTACTTTCACTCTGTATGCAGACGACATAAACTTGCTTACGAAAGACAAGGACATACACACTCTACACTCAAACATGACCTCAGAACTACATTTAATAAATCAATGGATAAAACATAACAAACTAACACTCAATATAAGTAAAACTAATTATATTTTTTTCCAAAATCGGTCAGTAAAAAATCATATCCAACCAATACTTCTTCAAAGTCACTCTGCAATGTGTCACTCAAATAAAAAATTTTAGGTGTATTTATTGATGTGTGTCTGTCTGTCTCGTCTCGTCTCTCTCTCTCTCTCTCTCTCTCTCTCTCTCTCTCTCTCTGATGACCTTAGTAAAGAAATTACTAAGAAATGTGTGACTTCTCCTTTAAAACATTGCATTTTGTGTGGCTTGTATCTCTGTCAAGGTCAACAAGCCCGCGAGGAGTAACACTAATAATAATGGCAATAATAATACTTATATTACTACTACTAATAATAATAATAACAACAACAATAACACTAACAATAACAATAACAGTAACAACCAGAGGGTATCATGACGCTCTAAATGGCTTCTGACCACAGGATGAGATTATTATCTCTGTTATTATAATAGTAATAGTCATTATAATTATTATTTATATTATTATTGTTGTTGTTAATATTATCATTACTCAACATGCAGGCAATACAATACTCAATGAGTTAGTGAAGCAAGGCCTAAAATATGTGGATAAGTATAGTGTATCGCGAGGCAAGTGTGTGGTGAGTTGTGAGGTGGATGGCATGAACCAGCATGGGGAAACACTCAGGCCAAGGGAACAATTAGCAAGGTGAATCACTAAACACAACAACAATGAAAGGTACTTCAACATGAATCAATGGCTCCACTTACACTGGTGACACCTGCAATCAAGGTGACTGACTAGCGGTGATGGTGACACAGTGACACACACACACACACACACACACACACACACACACACACACACACACACACACACGCAACGCTGGCAAGCTAAGTCATCCACGGCGTAGTGTAATAATGCACATGTTATTTCAAAGTTAGGCAGCTTCCCCTTATGTTATCAACCGTGGAACACTTGCACACCGTTTCATTAGTATTGTATCCCAGCAAAGTGGCTCCGATGCACGCTATTAATGATGTGGCACTGTTATGAGGCACAGGTGACGAGAGACGTGGTGCGAGTGGCTGTCCAAACACCATTACACCGTCACTCTGTCGTGGCCAAGTTAGCGCCGAGGAGTGACGGTCAGGCAGCCACTGTTATGTGGAAGAGGCGGACACTGAAACGATTCGCTCACTGGACCCACGACACACTCAAATCTTGCACTCATTTTCTTTTCCTACACGTTGTGTTGTGGTACACACACAATGGAAACCCAATGCTCCTCTACACAAAACACAAAAATGAAGGTTTCGCCGCGCGCACCCCATAGAAGTATAATGTGTGTGTGTGTGTAATTCACCTCGGTCGCTGCTGGTCACCCAGCCAGTCTTTTCCATTACGGAGCGAGCTCAGAGCTCATAGACCGATCTTCGGGTAGGAGTGAGACCACAACACACTCCACACACCGGAAAGCGAAGCCACAACCCCTCAAGTTGCATCCCGTACCTATTTACTGGTAGATGAAAAGGGGCCACACATTAAGAGGCTTGCCCATTTGCCTCGCCGCGCCGGGGCTCGAACCCGGCACTCTCGATTATGAGTCGAGCGTGCTAACCAGCACACTGAGCGGTGTGTGTGCGTGTGTGTGTGTGTGTGTGTGTGTGTGTGTGTGTACTTGACTGCTTCTCTGTGTGAGTGCGTGAGTGCTTCGCTGTGCGACACACACACACACACACACACACACACACGGTCCGGTAGCTCAGTGGTTAGAGCGCTGGCTTGACAAGCCAGAGGACCGGGGTTCGATTCCCCGGCCGGGTGGAGATATTTGGGTGTGTCTCCTTTCACATGTAGCCTCTGTTCACCTAGCAGTGAGTAGGTACGGGGTGTAAATCGAGGAGTTGTGACCTTGTTGTCCCGGTGTGTGGTGTGTGCCTGGTCTCAGGCCTATCCGAAGATCGGAAATAATGAGCTCTGAGCTCGTTCCGTAGGGTAACGTCTGGCTGTCTCGTCATAGACTGCAGCAGATCAAACAGTGAATACACACATGCATGTGCTCCAATGCAAGCGTGAACACACACGCGCTCGCAAGGAATCACACCTAGACACACTCACACTCACACACACACACACACACACACACACACACACACACAGGCAATCAAAATCAAATACGCACGAATACACGCATGCAAGCAAACACTCACGCGCGCAGTATCGCAGGAACGCGCGTGCATAGACACAAGCATGAATGCACGCATGAACGCACGCCAAACACATGCACGCACATACACGCACACAAATTCACACACACACACACAATTATGCAACCACACTTATACTTGCACGCACGCGCACACGAACGCATACAGGCATGTGCACACGCATGAACGTACATACACTTGCACGTACTCCTGCGCGCACGCACACACACACACACACACACACACACACACACACACACACACACACACACACACACATACATGAGCAGCACATGGACACGTTTTCACACGCACGCACATCTACGCACGCACACACACACACCACCCACCCACCCACACACACACACACACACACACACACACACGCACGCAGCACGGATGCTCACGCACGGACGCACGCACACACACTGAAGCACCCACACACACACACACACACGCACGCACGCACACACACACACACACACACACACACACACACACACACACACACACACACACACACACGTTTTCACACGCACGCACTTACACACACACACACACACACACACACACACACACACACACACACACACACACACACACACACACAGTAGTAGTAGTAGTTTATTGACAAAATAAAGACATTACATAGTATTATATAAGTTTATACATTTTGTCCAATAGTTTTACAGTATACGCCTTTAGGTTTGTTGCTTGAGCTAAGCATAAACATGTAGTAAGTCATGCACATATTGACATAATTCTTGTATATGATTCTGTTCATTTAAAAGTTCGTTTATATTAGTAAAATTAAGCATTATGTACCTATTTCTACAATGTTCAGACAAGGGACATGAGATCAGTACATGTTGTTCTGTCTGTATTGAGGTGTTATTGCAGGGACATGTTCTGAGGTCGGCTGGTGTTCGACTCCACCTGCCTGTCTCAACCCTTAAGTTGTGAGACATCAATCTCAGTCATGTAAAACTAGTTCGGTGAAAATCTGGCACATACTTCTCACTACAGTAAACCCCATGTACAGACAGAGACGGGTTAAGTATAGATAAATATGTATGTAATTTTGTTACATTATTAGATTTTTCTCGTATATAATTTGAGGTAGTTTCAAAGGATTTCGGTGCACATTCTGTCGTAATACACTTGAAAGTATTTTATAGCCAGGGGTACTCTGATTCCTGCACATATTGTATACGTAATGAAAGGGTTGTTCAAGGTCTACATCTTCTAGCTTGGACTGTAAATATGATTTCCTTTGTTTATCTATTATATCTTTGACTGGAGGAATGCCTACTTCTACCATGCACAAGTTGATACTGGTATTTTCCTCACACCCAATAGACACTTGATAAGTTTGTTATACTGCCTCTCAATTCCTTTAATGGTATTGGCAATCCATGATTCACAACTGTATAACAAAGCTGAAGTTACGGCCGCATCAAACACTTTCTTTTTTACACTGTAAGGCATTTGTGAATTAGCTGCACAAAATATGGAGAATTTATTCACAATAGTTTCACTATATGATTCATGTAGGGAAATCACACTGTCCATTTTACCAGTATCAGTAAACCAGGGCCCGAGGTACAAGTACTGAGGGGCGTAGTTTACTGTTACATCACCATCTTCAGAGTTTCTTTATCATGTCTCTCTCCGTTAATGACAAAAAAATTCCATACTCATCACAATACTTCACCAATACTCCAAATTTATGTATACACAACTCCCTGCTGGTCGCTAAAATTACTGCATCATCCATCAGTAGGAGTACATTTATACCACCTAAAAAAACATCTGTTACCACAGCATCACTAATCATTTTAACCAATCTGTTTATATACATAATAAAAAGAATACAACTAGATGGCGCACCTTGCCGAACACCTACTGAAGCACAAATAGTAGCAGATTTTAATATATGTTTCGTTCCTTCATACATTGCTTGGATAGCTCTTAACATTCGTTTACCACAACCCATTGATTTTAACACCTCAATCATTTTCTTCCTTGATACACGGTCGTAAGCCTTACTAAAGTCAACAAAAAGAACATATAATTGAACCTTTTTAAAAACAGAGTAATCGCATAAAAGACGTAATGCCAGGATTGTTCTATACAACTTCTTTTCTTTTGAGCTCCAGCTTGACACTTGCTAATTTCACACCATAACTTTAATCTGTTAAGGATCAAGGTATCATATCATTTTGCAAATGTGTCCATGATAGATATTCCGCGATAATTATTGCAAAGCATTGTTACCTCATTTGAAAATGCAAAACTGATTTACTATAACACCACATTGCAGGATAACAACCAAGTATAAATACAGTATTAAATAGATTCAGAAGAAACAGTAGCCAAGCATATGGGAACACATTCACCAGACCTGGACATATACCACTATAACTCTTGTTTGTATTTGTACACCTCACAGCCTCCTTCAACTCATCTACAGAGAACGGGTCGTCCAGAACCGGTATATATGGAACTCCGTTTTCTATATCCACATCTCCTATATCAGCAATATTTTCAAGGTTCAGCAATTTTTCCACATGTTCTTTAAACTGATCATCATTTGGTCCTTCAACCTCTTTAATATCTACCTTTCCTTTCCAATTTATCGAGTTCCATAATAATTTGCTATCATTTGCCTGCATAATCCAATCCTACCGTGGTTGATTTTGGTCCCATTGGTTTTCTGTAGATCGCACATCCTTGACACATCTCTCTGCAGTTTTCATGATGACATCACAACACGTAGATGTTGCTTGTTCAGTGTTGTCCTCGTAG
>NC_059268.1:2063590-2066090 GCF_017591435.1 Portunus trituberculatus
ATTATTATTATTATTATTATTATTATTATTATTATTATTATTATTATTATTATTATTATTATTATTATTATTATTATTATTATTATTATTATTATTATTATTATTATTACTGTGAAGGGGCATGACACTGGCCTATGATACGCGGAAGGAGGCACATCCGCTCCAGATAGGCGGAACTTTTCCCAGATTAGATTAGCGGAGCAAAGTTGGGATGGCTTGGATCATATATATTCCGGTTCTCCGTATGTTGTCCCAATGCAAAAATAAACATAAGATATGTAATAAAACTTCATCATTCAAACTAAAAAAACGGCCCTAAACTTTTATATTGGAATATTAAATAATATTTCTTCAATGTAGAAAGATGAAATGTCTGTATATCATGTCGAGAGAGAGAGAGAGAGAGAGAGAGAGAGAGAGAGAGAGAGAGAGAGAGAGAGAGAGAGAGAGAGAGAGAGAGAGAGAGAGAGCCAAAACTTCGCGGACTTTACATTTGGCGCCACTCCCTCACTCACTAAGTTAAGCGTCACTCCGAGCCAAAGCCACGCCCACTACGACCACGACAGACACACCCACCTTGCTCCCGATAGTCAAGGTACAGGCGTCGTGGTAGTCCAAAATAGTCGCGAATGTTTTGATCCGCGAATACTGCGACCACGTGGTTTTTAAAGGGATTTGTTTACATCTGGCGCGGAGGGAGGAGCTTAGGATGACGTCATGGGACATCCCTGCTCGCTGGTTGGCTCACACCCTGCCCTTCTCCCCCACCACCACCACCACCATACTAAAATACTACTACTACTACTACTACTACTACTACTACTACTACTACTACTACTACTACTACTACTACTACTACTACTACTACTACTACTACTACTACTACTACTACTACTACTACTACTACTACTACTACTACTACTACTACTACTACTACTACTACTACTACTACTACTACTACTACTACTACTACTACTACTACTACTACTACTACTACTACTACTACTACTACTACTACTACTACTACTACTACTACTACTACTACTACTACTACTACTACTACTACTACTACTACTACTACTACTACTACTACTACTACTACTACTACTACTACTACTACTACTACTACTACTGGTGCTACTACTACAACTACTACACTACTAGTACTAGCAGACACACACACACACACACACACACACACACACACACACACACACACACACACACACACACACACACACACACACACACACACACACACACACACATCAAACACACACTAACTAGTGTAATATGCAAGATGTGTGAAAGAATAATAAAGAAACAATGGATCGAGTTCGTTGAAGACAACAAATTAATATCAAAGAGCCAATTTGGTTTTAGAAAAGACGGTCTTGTGTAACTAATTTATTGAGTTTCTATTCTAGAATAGTTGATAGAGTACAAGAGAGAGAGGATGGGTTGACTGTATTTATTTGGATTTAAAAAGGCGTTTGACAAAGTGCCACATGCACGATTACTATGGAAGTTAGAGGAGAAGGGTGGCTTAAAAGGAAGCACATT
The DNA here is from genome assembly GCF_017591435.1 of Portunus trituberculatus. NCBI lineage: Eukaryota > Metazoa > Arthropoda > Malacostraca > Decapoda > Portunidae > Portunus > Portunus trituberculatus. The sequence continues at coordinate 2,065,154 of NC_059268.1, forward strand.
GAGATGGATAGAAAATTATTTGAGGGGGAGAGAAATAAGGACGGTAGTTAAAGATATGAAGTCCAAGTGGAGAGCAGAAGAAAGCGGAGTGCCACAGGGGTCAGTATTGGCACCAATACTTTTCCTCATTTATATTAACGACATGCCAGAGGGAGTGAACAACTACATAAATCTGTTTGCAGATGATACGAAACTGTGCAGAGTTATAAAGCAAAAAGGATTGTGAAATACTGCAAGAAGACCTAAATAAGATCTGGGAATGGAGTAAAAAGTGGGAAATGGAATTCAATGTGAACAAAAGCCATGTCATGGAAATGGGAAAGAGTGAAAGACGACCCGTGGGAATCTATAATATGGGAGATGGAGTAGAACTGGAGAAAGTAAAAAAGGAAAAAGACTTAGGAGTGACGATGGAAGAAAACAATCAACCGGTAACTTTTAGAGAAACATATAATTTGCTGAGGAATATTGGAGCAGCATTTCACTACATGGACAAAGAAATGATGAAGAAATTGATAAGTACTATAATAAGACCCAGATTGGAATATGCAGGAGAAGTGTGGACCCTTATAAAAAAAAAAAAAACACATAAGGAAGTTGGAGAGGCTACAAAAAATGGCTACAAGAATGTTTCCAGAATTTGAAAGGATGACATATGAGGAGAGACTAAAGGCTATGGATCTACCAACCCTGGAACAAAGAAGGGAGAGAGAAGATCTGATACAAGTTTATAAATTGATCAACGGAATGGACCAAGTGGATAATGAGAAACTGATGCTGAGAGAAGAATATGACATTCGAAGCACAAGATCGCATAGTAAAAAGCTGAGAAAAGGAAGATGTCTGAGAGATATTAAAAAAAATATATAGTTTCCCGCAAAGATGTATTGAGATGTGGAACAGTTTAAATGAAGAAGTAGTGTCTGCAACGAGTGTG
>NC_059268.1:2068590-2087429 GCF_017591435.1 Portunus trituberculatus
GTCTTTCCTCTCTATCTTTATCTCTCTTATTTTTCATCATGCTTGAGCCCATTAATTCTCGTTCTCCCTAATTACTAACTTTTATCTGGCATACTCAATTTAAAACCAATTCTTTCCTATCTCTTTTTTTTATCTGTTTTTCTATCTATTCATTTATTGACTTTTTTTTTATTTATCATATTTGAGTACTTTAATTCTTGTTCTCTCTTATTAACTTCTATCAGGCCTACACTATTTCCAGACCAGTTATTTCCTGTATATATTTCTTAGTTAATTTTTATCATGATTTGAGTCCATCATTTGTTGTCTTATCCTGGTTACTGATCCTGAGAAATATCCTACCGTTATCCCTATCACAACCCCTGCACCACTTAACCCCTTGAGTACCATGACGCGTTCTCATATTCATTCTGCTTACTGTTTGGTGATTCTGTACACCTTTAGAAACTTATGTTGGGGTTTGAAATAGTGAAGACTCCAGCCATTTAGCTTCTGACCTCCATAGACCCTTCTTAATGTATATAAAGTCTTTTAATCATACACAAAACTGAAGGTAAAATTGTGTCCCAGTACTGAAGGGGTTGAAGGCCACTTAAGCTACACTTGTATAAGAAATATAAAGAAAACATTAGTCTCTCTAAATGAATTGGAAGACAGATAAAGAAGATAGATAGATAGATAGATATATGGATAAATAGATAGACAGATTGGAAAATAAAAATCTGCATATGTTATCTTTGTTGTAGCCTGTTGTAGACTGCCACATATAAGCCTGATGGTTCCTTGCAGTCTGCCTTATTTTCTTAATTTGTTATGTTTTTTCGTAATGGATACTCTTCATTTCCCGTACGTGTTTTCACAAATTCTTCTTTGTACTGATTCTAATAGACGTAAATCCTTCATTAAAATCCTTTCCTATATGTTCTTTAAATCAATCTTATTTGTACCGATTCTTAAATCCTTCACTTTTAACTCTTGTATCATTTAAAATCTTTTCCTGTACGTTTTTTAAGCCATTCAGTACCAGGATGTGTCTTAATATTTATTCTGCTTACTATTTGATGATTTTATACAGCTTCAGAAACTTGTGTAGTGATTGAAATAGTGAAGACTTTGGCCATGAATCTTCTGACCTCCATAAACCCTTGCTAGTGTAAATAAAATCTTCTAATGGTACCCAAAACTCGTGGTAAAAATGCGTCCCAGTACTGAAGAGGTTAAATAAATCTTTGTACTAATTCTAATAGACTCTTGTACCACTTAAAATCCTTTTCTCTCTGTCCTTTTTAATAATTCTTCTTTTTACTGAATCAAATAGACGTAAATTTTTCCTCCTTATCCTCTGTGCCACTTAGAAACCTTTGTAAAACTTGGCCGTGATCATAAAGAAGCTCAACCTAATTCTGGCGGGTTGGCAATACTGTACCGCGGCGCAGGTGAGGTGGACGTGCTATACGTCATGTCAGGAGAGGTGAAGGTGATGGATTGGGCGCGTGATTACCTGTGCTGCTGGGGAAGGTGTGGGGAGTGGGGGGAATGTGAGGGGACACGTGGGTCTGTCTCATTCCTCTCATTCCTCCTGCCTTGAATCCGCGGATGTAGTTTCGCGTGACGGACGGCTCAGGGAAAATAAAGGCGTGGGACGTTTCTCGTTTCCTCTCGTGTCTCCGTTTTCTTCGTGTCCTGCCCCCTTTCCCGCCTCTTTGTCAATAGGGGGGACTTGGGAAATCATACTGGCTAGGATGGAAGAATGAATGGTGTCAGTATAAGGGAAGGATGGATAGAATAGATGGTATTAGCACGAAGAAAAGTAAGGATGGATGGATTAGTATGAAAGAAGAGAAGGATGGAGAGAATGGATGGTATTAGTATGAAGGATGGAATATAGTGTATGATAGTGTCAGTTTAACCCATTCAGTACAATGACGCGTTTCCATATTCATTGTGCTCAGTATCTGGTGATTTTATATAGCTTCACAAACTTATGTGGGGATTAAAATAGTGAAGACTGTGGCCAGTAATCTTGTGACCTCCATAGACCCTTCCTAATGTCAATGAAATGGTCTAATCGTACACAAATTTCAAGGTGAAAATGTGTCCCAGTATTGAAGGAGTTAAGGGAAGGATAGAAGACTGGATAGTGTTAGTATGAAGAAAGGATGGACTTCATTATTCTTTCCCGTAATCTTAATTTATTCTTTCTTATTTCATCTCTTCGTGTTCCTCTAGTTTCATTGACTTTAATATTTAGTTTTATTTATTCATCAATTCCTCAATATATGTCAGTCTTTCCTGTGTTGGAAATTAAAAGTATCAAGGATCCTATAATGTAAACACGTTTTCTTTGATATATAGAAAAAAATGTTGAAGAAAATGGGTTGGTATATATATATATATATATATATATATATATATATATATATATATATATATATATATATATATATATATATATATATATAGAGAGAGAGAGAGAGAGAGAGAGAGAGAGAGAGAGAGAGAGAGAGAGAGAGAGAGAGAGCTCATAGGCCGGTCTTCGGGTAGGAATGAGACCACAACACACTCCACACACCGGGAAAGCGAGGCCACAACCACTCCAGTTACATCCCGTACCTATTTACTGCTAGGTGAACAGGGGCCATACATTAAGAGGCTTGCCCATTTGCCTCGCCGCGCCGGGACTCGAAAACGGCCCTCTCGATTGTGAGTGGAGAGTGCTAACCACTACACTACGCAATGTGTAATTCACTGTTTGATCTGCTGCAGTCTCTGACGAGACAGCCAGACGTTATCCTACGGAACGAGCTCAGAGCTCATTATTTCCGATCTTCGGATTGGTCTGAGACCAGGCACACACCACACACCGGGACAACAAGGTCACAACTCCTCGATTTACATCCCGTACCTACTCACTGCTAGGTGAACAGGGGCTACACGTGAAAGGAGACACACCCAAATATCTCCACCCGGCCGGGGAATCGAGCCCCGGTCCTCTGGCTTGTGAAGCCTGTGCTCTAACCACTGAGCTACCGGGCCGTGTGTGTGTGTGTGTGTGTGTGTGTGTGTGTGTGTGTGTGTATTTACCTAGTTGTAGTTTTACAGGGCCTGGGCTTTATGCTCGTGTGTCCCCGTCTCCATATCTACACTTATCCAATCTTACTTTAAAAGTATGCACACTTGTTGCAGACACAACTTCTTCATTCAAACTGTTCCACGTGTGTCTGTGTGTCTGATCAGCAGAATTAACCCTTATACTGGCAGGGCCGCCGGGGTGGCTTGTCTAGTAGGCTGCCATGCAGAGCCGCCGCGGCAGCTCTAGCGTAACTTTTCGTCTTCGTACACAGTCAGTCACTAAGTCGTATTAACAGTTATAGTAATAGTAGTAATAGCAATAGTAGCAGTAGGAATAATAGTAATAGTAGTAGTAGTAGTAGTAGTAGTAGTAGTAGTAGTAGTAGTAGTAGTAGTAGTAGTAGTAGTAGTAGTAGTAGTAGTAGTAGTAGTGGTGATGGTGGTGGTAGTAGTAGTAGTAGTATAATGTAGTAGTAATAGTGGTAATAGTAGTAGTAGTAGTAGTGATAATAGTAGTAGTTGTATTAGTGGTAATAGTAGTAGTAGTAGTAGTAGTAGTAGTAGTAGTAGTAGTAGTAGTAGTAGTAGTAGTAGTAGTAGTATAATTGTTGTTGTTGTTGTTTTTTTGTAAATGTATTTTTAATAGTTGTAGTAGTACTAGTAGTAGTACTAGAAGTAGTAGTAGTAGCAGCAGCATAAAATAAAACATTTTATCGCATCCCTTCATGCCTTCCTTTTTTCCTCCTATTTACAGAATGCTGTCATTAAAAAGATGAAAGAAAAAAATTGAAGGACATAAGAAAATCAGAAGCTAAAGTAGATCAAGCTGTGGCAGTTCTTGTATACATGTTTACTTACGTCCATTCATCCTCCCTGTCCAGAAATGTACTTCATCTTCTGAAGTCCGCCATGAAGTAGGCAGCTGCCAGTGCATTACTGGCTCTTTCCAGGCATCTAGGAACATGTGCATCATGATATTCACGGGCAACAGACGTGCAAGGTACACACTCCTTATGTTATACGAAGTGATGCAAAGCTGCCTTGTGTTGTTTCACTGATCACCTTAATTTTCCACAATTTTCAAACACCCTCGTTTTTCACTTGCAATCGATGATTTTCTATTCGGATCAAAATCTAAAATAAGTTTGAAAACAGTTTCGGCCAAAATTTGTTGAGGGCCGTGGCGGCCTTGGGCGCCGCACTGGGGTAGAAGGTGGCTGTTGGGTCCCTCCTGGGGCCCAAGGCAGGGAACTGGCAGCAGGTCCTTCTTTTCCTTTGCGGCCTCAAGCTTCAGTAATAATCATCCACTTGCAGTGACTCATACTAAGTAAGGAGTTACCATAAGCAAGGGATCAATGTCTACCATTCATCAGATGTTGACCAGAGGGGGGAGTCCTGGTAGGGAAATTAGGGCTTCTTCCATAGAGTCTGGTGGAGGGTGTCTCTTGATTGTGGTAGCACTGGGCTGAATAAATCGCCATGAACGAGGGCACGCTGTGCACCATGCTCTAGACACTGGCAGTACGAGGGGAGTCCTTTAGAGGTGAGAGGGCTCACTTCATGCCAGTGGCTGGGCGTAGTGTGGCACGCTGTGCACCGTGCACCAGACACTGACAAGACGAAAGGGGTCCTTTTGGGGTGAGAGGACTCAATTCATGTCAGTGGCTGGGGCGTGGTGTGTGGCACGCTGTGCGCCATGCACCAGACACTGGCAGTACGAGGGGAGTCCTTTTGGGGTGAGAGGACTCACTTCATGCCAGTCGCTGGGGTGTGGTGTGTGGCACGCTGGGCGCCATACACCAGACACTGGCAGTACGAGGGGGGTCCTTTTGGGGTGAGAGGGCTCGCTTCATGTCAGTGGCTGGAGGTGTGGTGTGTGGCACGCTGGGCGCCATACACCAGACACTGGCAGTACGAGGGGGTCCTTTTGGGGTGAGAGGGCTCGCTTCATGTCAGTGGCTGGAGGTGTGGTGTGTGGCACGCTGTACGTTATGCACCAGACATTGGCAGGACGAGGAGGGACCTCTACTGGTGAGAGGACTCACTTCATGACAGTAGCTGGGGCGTGGTGTGTGGTGGGTCATTGCTCATGGCGATCCGTGTGAGGCGCGGCAAGGTTGCCTCGTCACTGCTGTCACACCCTCGGGACTGGGATGGACCCTTGGGGAGGAAGGGTTCGGCCCAGTACCAACCCATGTAAGTACAATTTAAAGAGTTTCGTCAACATCGACCGCTTCGTTATCCTGAAATCGCATCGAGGGAATCGCATAGTGGAAAATATTATCGTGGAAAATCGTATCATAGAAATTAGCATCGTAGAAAATCGCATCGTGGGAAATATTATCGTGGAAAATCGCATCGTAGAAAATCGCATCGTGGGAAATATTGTCGTGGAAAATCGCATCGTAGAAAATCGCATCGTGGGAAATATTATCGTGGAAAATTGTATCGAAGGAAATCGCATCTTGAAAAATCGGGCCGTGGAAAATATTATCGTGGAATATCGTGGAAAATCGTATCGTAGGAAATCGCATCGTAAAAAACCGCATCGTAGAAAATCGCATCATAGAAAAATCGTGGAAAATCGTATGGTTATCGTGAATTTGTTTATTATTTATTTATTTATCTATTTATCATTTACTTAACAATATACATGTACTGTACCATAGTGTTATTTATATTTGTCGATATTATATTCATTTTTATTCAGACTACATAGAAATGAGAGAGAGAGAGAGAGAGAGAGAGAGAGAGAGAGAGAGAGAGAGAGAGAGACTGTCTTGTTTAGAAAATATACATATGCATACAAGTGAATTAAAGGTTGGTTTGTCTGTCTGTCTGTTTGTCTATGTTCTCTCTCTCTCTCTCTCTCTCTCTCTCTCTCTCTCTCTCTCTCTCTCTCTCTCTCTCTCTCTCTCTCTCTCCAGTTCGAGAATAAATTTAATCATTTCGTGAACAATATTCACCAAAAATGAGATTCCTCATGAGTTGAATTTGTTCACCTTTTCAAAGAAGAAATTAGCACGTTTTTCATTCTTTCCGTTGATATTTTTACCGAGCCACACGTTTTACTGAATTTTCTCATCGATTTTAATAGTTTCACTCCTGGAGCCAGACAGAACGTTTGTTATTTACTAGTTGTTGTTGTTAACGTTATTTATATCGCCATTGTTGTCAGTATTTCTTTTTATCCAATGTCAAAATTATATCTATCATTTTTATCATTATTATTTATAGCAACGTAATCTTTATTATTATTATTATTATTATTATTATTATTATTATTATTATTATTATTATTATTATTATTATTATTATTATTATTATTATTATTATCATTAATATTATTATTATTATCAGTATTATTATTGTTGTTGTTGTTGTTGTTGTTGTTGTTGTTATTATTATTATCACCATCACCTCACCTTGATCATCATTATTACACGCGGGAGTGGAGCTGGACACTGGCTACATGTGATGAAGACTCTTTGGTACAAGTTTTGACCAAGTTGATATGATCAGAATGACATTAACTCATAAATACTGCGCTCTCTCTCTCTCTCTCTCTTGATATCTCTCTCTCTCTCTCTCTCTCTCTCTCTCTCTCTCTCTCTCTCTCTCTCTCTCTCTCTCTCTGATGAAAGTGAGGGTACAGGATAATTGGTGCATCACTAAGGCTTTCCAGATGAAATGAGGGTAAATCAAGGAAGGAAAGCACATGGAAGTCAGGTGCAGGTAAGCAGCAACCTTCACAAGTTAAAAGCAAGAATTGGGCATGCCAATTTATAGATAATATTTCATTAGTTTAATGGGAAATGGGCTCTGGTCAAATGGGCAAAATAAGAAATAAAAGGATAAAAAAAAGGTTCACTGTAGATGAAAGTCCCGAAAGTGTGTCGAGCAAAAAATAGATAAATAAATAAATAAGGCATCTAAAATTGTAATATGGAGGAATTAAAACGAACACCCTTTTGTCATTCAAAGAACCATCCCTCGTAGTAACACTGAATTAATAACCCACGAAGATACAAGCCTCCAGTGTAACAGAGTATGAACTGGCGAGAGCGTGGAGACGATCATGTACAGGCGGTAAGATGACACCTTATCACCCTGCCAGACCCAACCCTCACAGCAGCATTGAATTATACACCATGATAGAGTGCTGTCGTTATAAAGGTTATTGCGCAACACTCATCAGTATCAGTATCCTTGCGCTATGCTGATTGGAACATCTCGCTGTACAATTATAGATACTTCCAGAGTCGTTATTTGTGAGGGAGCAGAGAGATGGCAAGACTGCATACTATATAATATCTTCAACGAGGCTGATTGAATAAGGGGTAAGGTGTGGGATTTAAAATGTGGAGCCTTATTGTGTAGAACGAGTGCTGAGAGTGGAGGAGTCGCTCTGATATAAAGGAAAGAGAATAGTTGTGTTTATTTGACAGGAAGATTATTTATGGTGGGAAAGCTTGTGAGATAGTTGAGTGTGAGGGAGAAGGTTAGTGTAGTGCAAGGGAAGGGATAGGTGTGTGGCAGTTGTCTTGTGTTTAGTTGATAGGGACAATAACTGACGTGTCTCCTAAAGGAAGCTTGCTGATAGGAAAGCGTTGGAGGTACCTGAGAGTGAGGGAGGTTAGTCTAGTGCAAGGGAGGGAATAGGAGTGTGGCAGGTTGTGGTTAGTTCGTAAGGGCTAATAGTTTATGTTACTCTTAAGGGAAGGTTGCTGAGGGGAAAGTCATACACGGTGTACTGGTGTTCTGAAGGGTCGTTTTGCCTTTGAGTCTTTGTCAATATTTCTCTTCCTTTCGTTTAGTATCCATGTAGGTTTGGTTTCTTTTCCGTGGCCATCAACGTGCACCACTACACCAGCTTTTGTCCAGTCACAGTGAAGGAAAGGAGTTTGTGTCTGTGTGTGTCCGGCTTTCGATCTTATTCTTCTCTTCGCGTTCCATGTTTCTCTTCCTCTAGCTCTTGTTTTCCTGCGTGGTTTTGTGTCATTTCCTTTGCCGTCACCGGGAACCACTGCACTTCACACTACCTGTTTTATCGCACCTTCTTTTGTCCAGACACAGTGAAGTAAAGCAGTTTGTGTATTTGCGTGGGCGGCTCTCCTTTCCATATCCCTCTTCCTTCAGCTTTTGTTTTCCTGTGTGGTATAGTGTCTTTCTCTTCGCCATCACTGTTAGCCACTGCACTTCACACTACCTGTCTTAACACACCTGCTTTTGTCCAGTCACAATGAAGGAAAGGAGTTCAGTGTTCTTAAGGCAATGGACACCGCGCGACCTTCTTTACCGCATGCGTTCGTTCCAAATCAGTAGTGAAGAATCGGACTCTTTTGTACTTAATTGAGACGTGTTGACAATGGACATAACACTTATTGCATTTAGTTGTCTTGTGAATAGTGAAGGACACGATCTTTGTCTTCTGCGCATGCGCAGAAGACGCAACTAAACACTTTGTCACGGGCCACACTTTGGCATGTGACACCGGCACACGCCTATCCCACCCTGCTTAAAAAAAGTGAAGGCAGTTACAGTGCGCGGAGCTGATGAGGGTGTGGGCGCCGGGCGGAGCTTAAACGCTTTTACACGCAAAACATTAATAGGCCTCGCTCTCCCGTGTTAATAATGGGAAATTGCCACTCTCTTTTGCATCACTAGAGGAAAGCTAAGGAGAACTGATGGTTTGACTTTTGTAAACCATATTATAGTTTTGTCAAAATGTCATGCAGACCCTTTATTAATGGTGTTAATGCCAAAAAGCTGCAATATTGAAAAAAAATACACCAGGCATTTCCAGGAGAAATGATGGTAAAAAGATTGCTTCCTCTCGTTCATTGCATGGCAAGGAACAAACACTGAAGGAACATTTCACTGATAGATGCTTCACAATGCACACTCACATCAAATCACTCACCATTCGAGAGAGAGAGAGAGAGAGAGAGAGAGAGAGAGAGAGAGAGAGAGAGAGAGAGAGAGAGAGAGAGTATATTTGACATGTGCATGTGTTGAGTTATTGGTATACCAAGACAAATCAACCTTCAGGCCAACTTTCACCTGATAAACAGTTTATTTATCCTTCATTTCGAATGCACATGTATATGTAGCCTGCATGTGTACATCTACATGCACATGCACATGTGTACATGTGTACATGATCTGGTCCAGCCAAACGTTTGCCCCAAAGACAGCTTCCATGTGCACCTCTCACCCAAGTCCACCAACGCTGGAAAACACTGTATTATCTCGCTGGTATGTAGGATTTACCGTCTAAATCTTCGTGGCGCGGTGTGCCACGACTATTGCGAGTCTTTTAAGGTCACATGTATGGAAGGCGGCCTCCAAACATGGACATAACAATGAAAATAACTCGGGCGTTTCCATGTGTTGTCAATGGGCGGCTGGTAAATGGTAAGTGGGGTCATTAGAGGGGCAGCAGCGGTACACTAGCGCGTCCCATTCACTTTGGTGACGTCACGCCGCCTTCTCTTGTTCAACCTCCTTGGTTGAAATATTTAAAGAAAGGTGACTTGATGCAATGAATTGTAAAGGTGTACTGCTTGGAAGGTACCGCCACCCCACCTCCCACGAGTCACCTTACCAAACTACAATGTTGTGTTATTATTGTTATTATTATTATTATTATTATTTTTATTATTATCATTATTATTATTATTAATATTATTATTATTATCATTATTATTATTTCTAGTACTATTATTATTATCATTATTATTATTATTATTATTATTATTATTATTATTATTATTATTATTATTATTATTATTATTATTATTATTATTATTATTATTATTATTATCATTATTATTACTATTATCATTATTATTTATACTATTATTATTCTTTTTTAATTTTTTATATATATTTTTTTCTAATATTTTTATGCAAGAGGGAAAGGTGACAAGGACAACAAAATGTTAGATAAGAAAAATGGACACTGGACTTACAGGTCCCTAAAAGGTCCGAAAGAGTCATCCAAAAGCCAGGGACAAATGTGTTGACATCTTTCTCTTAAAAGAAGAGTGAAGTGGTAGGAAGATGGAAATACAGAAGCAGGCAGGAGTTCCACAGTTACCAGTGAAAGGAATGAGTGAATGAGAATACTGGTTAACTGTTGTATTAGAGCAGCGTGTCTCAACCGTTTTACTCTTCACTAACCCTTAAAATAAATGACATGTCTCAAGGAACCCCTGCGCAAAAGCAAAATTATATACCATATTGAATTTCTCGTTTTATTTTCGTTCTATTTCACGTGACAAATATCATTATATAAATTTTTGAATAAGTAATTTAAGGAAAAATAATGTATTATAATATTACAATACCCAATAATATATTGTGCGTGTTTAGTTATATTACGTATATGAAATTATAGATTAAAAGTCAAAAGTGCATTAGCTTATCTCACTTGTTCTTGTCGAACCCTTCGGAACCTTTTGCGGAACCTTAGGATTATGGGGAACCCCGGTTGAGAAACCCTGTATTAGAGGGTTGGACAGAATAGGGATGAGAGGAAGAAGAAAGCCTTGTGCAGCGAGGGTGGGGGAGGAGAGGGGAGGGGAGGCATGCAGTAAGCAAGATCAGTAAATCGGTTAGCATGAAAATAGCGATAAAAGATAGAAAGAGATGCAACATTTCGGCGGTGGGAAAGAGGCTGAAGACAGTCAGTCAGAGGAGGGAGTTGATGGGACGAAAAGCTTTTGATTCCACCCTATCTAATAAAGCTGTATGAGTGGAACCCCAAAAATATGCGAGAAGAGTACTCCATACAAGGACGGATAAGGCCCTTGTACAGAGTTAGCAGTTGGATGAGCGAGAAAAACTGGAGGAGACGCCGCTGAACGACTAACTTATTTTTATTATTATTATTATTATTATTATTATTATTATTATTATTATTATTATTATTATTATTATTATTATTATTATTATTACTGTGAAGGGGGCATGACACTGGCCTATGATACGCGGAAGGAGGCACATCCGCTCCAGATAGGCGGAACTTTTCCCAGATTAGATTAGCGGATGGAAGTTAGATGGATCATATATATTCCGGTTCTCCGTATGTTGTCCCAATGCAAAAATAAACATAAGATATGTAATAAAACTTCATCATTCAAACTAAAAAACGGCCCTAAACTTTTATATTGGAATATTAAATAATATTTCCTCAATGTAGAAAGATGAAATGTCTGTATATCATGTCGAGAGAGAGAGAGAGAGAGAGAGAGAGAGAGAGAGAGAGAGAGAGAGAGAGAGAGAGAGAGAGAGAGAGAGAGAGAGAGAGAGAGAGCGCCAAAACTTCGCGAACTTTACATTTGGCGCCACTCCCTCACTCACTAAGTTAAGCATCACTCCATGCCAAAGCCACGCCCACTACGCCCATGACAGTCACGCCCCCTTGTTCCCGATTGTCAAGGTACAGGCGTCGTGGTAGTCGAAAATAGTCGCGAATGTTTTCATCCGCGAATACTGCGACCACGTGGTTTTTAAAGGAATTTGTTTACATCTGGCGCGGAGGGAGGAGCTTAGGATGACGTCATGGGACATCCCTGCTTGCTGGTTGGCTCACACTCCTTCCCTCCCCCCACCACAACCACAACTACTACTACTACTACTACTACTACTACTACTACTACTACTACTACTACTACTACTACTACTACTACTACTACTACTACTACTACTACTACTACTACTACTACTACTACTACTACTACTACTACTACTACTACTACTACTACTACTACTACTGCTATACTACTACTACTACTACTACTACTACTACTACTACTACTACTACTACTACTACTACTACTACTACTACTACTACAACAACTACTACTACTACTACTACTACTAGAACAATTACTACTGGTGCTACTATTATACCACAGTAGTAAGCACACACACACACACACACACACACACACACACACACACACACACACACACACACACACTAACTAGTGTAATATGCAAGATGTGTGAAAGAATAATAAAGAAACAATGGATCGAGTTCGTTGAAGACAACAAATGAATATCAAAGAGCCAATTTGGTTTTAGAAAAAGACGGTCTTGTGTAACTAATTTATTGAGTTTCTATTCTAGAATAGTTGATAGAGTAGAAGAGAGAGAGGGATGGGTTGACTGTATTTATTTGAATTTAAAAAAGGCGTTTGACAAAGTGCCACATGCACGATTACTATGGAAGTTAGAGGAGAAGGGTGGCTTAAAAGGAAGCACATTGAGATGGATAGAAAATTATTTGAGGGGGAGAGAAATAAGGATGGTAGTTAAAGATATGAAGTCCAAGTGGAGAGCAGAAGAAAGCGGAGTGCCACAGGGGTCAGTATTGGCAACAATACTTTTCCTCATTTATATTAACGACATGCCAGAGAGAGTGAACAACTACATAAATCTGTTTGCAGATGATACGAAACTGTGCAGAGTTATAAAGCAAAAAAAGGATTGTGAAATACTGCAAGAAGACCTAAATAAGATCTGGGAATGGAGTAAAAGTTCTTATCTCACTTTCCTTTGCTGAGATCTCCATTTTAGATTTCAATGTTCACCACCAGCTTTGGCTTTCATCTTCTTTCACTGACCAACCTGGTGAACAAACCTTCAACTTTGCTATCCTTCATGACCTAGAGCAGCTAGTGCAGTTCCCTACCCGTATTCCTGACCGCCTTGGAGACACGCCCAACATTCTTGATCTTTTCCTAACCTCCAACCCTTCTGCTTACTCTGTTAAACTTTCCTCTCCGTTGGGCTCCTCCGACCACAATCTAATTTCCGTTACCTGTTCTATCACTCCAGTGCGGCCTCTGGCATTTTAACTCTGCTAAGTGGGAGGAACTAAGGCAGTACTATTCTGATTTCCCTTGGGATGATTATTGTTTTCATGTCAGAGATCCTTCTCTTTGTGCCGAGCGCATAACAGAGGTGATTATCTCTGGCATGGAGCTATACATTCCTCATACTTTCTCTAACCCTAAAGCTAAAAAGCCTTGGTTTAACTCTGCTTGTTCTCGTGCTGTCAATGATAGAGAGGCGGCTCACAAACGGTTCCGTAGCCATCCAACTGCTGAAACTCATGCCCTATATATTTCTGCCCGTAATCATGCCAAATCTATTCTCCAACTTACTAAAAACTCTTTCATCAATAGAAAATGTCAAAGTCTTTCCAATTCTAACTCCTCTCGAGATTTCTGGCATCTAGCCAATAATATCTCTAACAACTTTACTTCTTCGTCTTTCCCTCCTTTACTTCATCCAGATGGCTCTACAGCTGTCTCTTCTTTTCTAAAGCTGAACTCTTCGCTCAAACCTTTGCTACCAACTCAACTTTGGATGATTCTGGGCATATTCCTCCTACTCCTCCACCCTCTGACTACTTCATCCCTAAAATTAAAATTCTTTATAAAGACGTTTTCCTGGCCCTCTCTGGCCTTGATTCTCGGAAGGCTTACGGTCCGGATGGAGTCCCTCCTGTTGTTCTCAAAACTGTGCTTCGAACTCGCTCACTGCCTGGTCAAACTCTTTCATCTGTGTCTCTCTACTTCTATTTATCCTTCTTGCTGGAAGTTTGCTCACATTCAACCTGTCCCTAAAAAGGTGACCACTCCAATCCTTCTAACTACCGCCCTATAGCTTTGATTTCCTGCCTTTCTAAAGCCTTTGAGTCTATCCTTAATAGGAAGATAATGAGGCATCTATCAGCTCACAACCTTCTCTCTGATTGCCAGTATGGTTTCCGTAAAGGCAGATCTACTGGTGATCTTCTTACTTTCCTAACTGAATCTTGGTCATCCTCTTTTAGGGACTTCGGTGAAACCTTTGCTGTCGGCCTTGACATATCGAAAGCCTTCGATAGAGTCTGGCACAAATCTTTAATTTCTAAACTACCCTCCTACGGATTCTATCCTTCTCTCTGTACCTTCATCTCCAGTTTCCTTTCCGATCGTTCTATTGCTGCTGTAGTAGACGGTCACTGTTCTTCCCTAAAACTATCAACAGTGGTGTTCCACAGGGTTCTGTCCTATCACCCACTCTCTTTCTATTATTCATCAATGATCTCCTAAATCTGACTCAATGCCCTATCCACTCCTATGCTGATGATACCACCTGCATTATTCAACAGCGTTCAACAGACGCCCAACCCAACAACAATTAAATGACTCAAGGCGAGATGCTATGGGACGCCTAACTTCTGATCTTTCACTTGTTTCTGATTGGGGCAGAGAAAACCTGGTTTTGTTCAATGCCTCAAAACTCAATTTCTACAACTATCTACTCGACATAACCTTCCAGACAACTATCCTCTCTTCTTCAATAACACTCAACTTCCCTCTCCTCTACATTAAACACACTCGGTCTATCCTTCACTAAAAATCTAAACTGGAAATTTCACATCTCTACTCTTGCTAAATCAGCTTCCAAGAAGTTAGGTGTCCTATGGCGTCTTCGTCCATTTTCTCTCCCTCCCAGCTGCTTGCTCTGTACAAGGGCCTTATCCGCCCGTGTATGGAGTATGGCTCTCATGTCTGGGGGATCCACACACAGCTTTACTAAACAAGGTGGAATCTAAAGCTTTTCGTCTTATCAACTCTTCTCCTCTAACTGACTGTCTTGATTCTTTAAGTCACCGCCGCAATGTTGCATCTTTATCTGTCTTCTACCGCTGTTTTCATGCTGTCTGCTCTTCTGAACTTGCTAACTGCATGCCTTCCCCTCCTGCGGCCTCGCTGCACAAGACTCTCTACTTCTTCTCATCCCTATTCTGTCCATCTTCCTAATGCAAGAGTTAACCAGTATCTTCACTCCTTCATTCCCTACACTGGTAAACTCTGGAACTCTCTACCTGTGTCTGTATTTCCACCTGCCTATGACTTAAACTCTTTCAAAAGAGGAGTGTCAAGACACCTCTTACGTTAACTGGACCCTCCTTTTAGATTTTTTGTTTTTCTTTCTCCTACTTTCCTCTTAACAGGGCCTGGCAACCAGCAGGATTTTTTTTTTCAACACTTTGTTTTCCCTTGGCCAGTGCCCTTGTAAAAAAAAAAAAAAAAAAAAAAAAAATTTATTGTTTCTATTCCAAGAGAGAGGGGATGGGTTGACTTGGCCAGTGCCCTTGTAATGTAAAAAAAAAAAAAAAATTATTTGAGGGGAAAAAAAGGACGGTAGTGAAATGGAATTCAATTTGAACAAAAGCCATGTCATGGAAATGGGAAAGAGTGAAAGACGACCAGTGGGAATCTATAATATGGGAGATGGAGTAGAACTGGAGAAAGTAAAAAAGGAAAAAAACTTAGGAGTGACGATGGAAGAAAACAATCAACCGGTAACTTTTAGAGAAACATATAATTTGCTGAGGAATATTGAAGCAGCATTTCACTACATGGACAAAGAAATGATGAAGAAATTGATAAGTACTATAATAAGACCCAGATTGGAATATGCAGGAGAAGTGTAGACCCCTTATAAAAAAAAACACACATAAGGAAGTTGGAGAGGCTACAAAAAATGGCTACAAGAATGTTTCCAGAATTTGAAAGGATGACATATGAGGAGAGACTAAAGGCTATGGATCTTCCAACCCTGGAACAAAGAAGGGAGAGAGAAGATCTGATACAAGTTTATAAATTGATCAACGGAATGGACGAAGTGGATAATGAGAAACTGATCCTGAGAGAAGAATATGACATTCGAAGCACAAGATCGCATAGTAAAAAGCTGAGAAAAGGAAGATGTCTGAGAGATATTAAAAAAATATATAGTTTCCCGCAAAGATGTATTGAGACGTGGAACAGTTTAAATGAAGAAGTAGTGTCTGCAACGAGTGTGCATACTTTTAGAGTAAGATTGGATAAGTGTATATATGGAGACGGGGCCACACGAGCATAAGGCCCAGGCCCTATAAAACTACAACTAGGTAAATACAACTAGGTAAACACACACACACACACACACACACACACACACACACACACACACACACACACACACACACACACACACACACACACACACACGTCCACGTGTAAGTTAGAATTCCATCACATACCACTTTGAAGTTATGTCATTTGTGGAGTGGTTTGAAGTTAGCTACATGTCACCAAGATACCTACCCAGGTTCTAGGTGGTTGCAACAAAGACGCGCTTGGGTGGTGATATGAGCCCTAATATGCCCATCACTATAAAGAAAATTGCCTGCGCCACTAATGGGTGGAAGCTGAACAGCGCTATAGGCCATAAATTAAACAACAACAAAACAAAAGAACACAAAGACAGACAGACAGACAAGACCTGCTAACACTGACGGAGGATGGAGACACACGAACAAGAGAAGGAGATGCAAATGTCATGAAAATTCAGTGTCTGAGGAACATTAAGTTCAGTTTTCCACGCAGGACGGACGCTAGTGTAGTGAACCACACTACTACTGCTACTGCTACTACTACTACTACTACTACTACTACTACTACTACTACTACTACTACTACTACTACTACTAGACGGTGTGAGGTCACGGGCCAGGCTGGTCTCAGGTCTATCCGAAGATCGGAAATAATGAGCTCTGAGCTCGTTCCGTAGGGTGACGTCTGGCTGTCTCGTCAGAGACTGCAGCAGATCAAACAGTGAAACACACACACAGAAATGCTGTCTGCTGTCTGACGAAAGCAAAGTTCTCTCTCTCTCTCTCTCTCTCTCTCTCTCTCTCTCTCTCTCTCTCTCTCTCTCTATATATATATATATATATATATATATATATATATATATATATATATATATATATATATATATATATATATATATATATATGTGACGTCAGATCAGCTGGGTGGAGGAGCTGCGAAGGGGGAGCCGGGAATCAAGACGAGCGGGCGGGACGGATTCTTTACGAGAATGCCCCTAATCATTACGTCACCACCGCCACCACCGCCACCACGATCATCATCATCATCACCACCACCACCATCATCATTACATCACCACCACTGCTATCACTACTATTACTACTATAGCCATCATTACACCACCACCACCACCACCATCATCATCATCATCATTGCATCACCACTGCTATCACTACTATTATTACTTTAACCATCATTACACCACCACAACCACAACCACCATCATCATCACCATCAGGCAGGTAAACACACCCATCCTCTCATCACCATCAGCCTCTCCCACCCTCACTCCCTCCATTCCTCGATCCTTTCCTCTCTCCACATCCTTCCCCACCCGCCTCTCGATCATTCTTTCCTCTCTCCTCTCTCCTCTAGCTCCATCCCTCCCGCCCCAATTCTCTCTTACCCCTCTCCTCCTCAAGCCCTCCCTCCTCCCTCCCACCCGCACCCTCTTCCGTCCCTCCAATCCATTACCCTCCCTCCCTCGTCGTCATGAAGATGTGTAGCGTGTACGTACGGATATAGAAAATAAATAACTCGATATTATTACAGGAATTTCATAGACGCTCCCGTAACGAAATCTGGGAACAACATGCAGGTGGCCGTGGGAATATTGGGCTAAACTATTGGAGATGCAAGGAGGGACACTGAAAACTGACATCTATCGGGGAAATGTGAAAGGAGAACCGAGACCAGACCAGGCCAGGGCGGCGGACGTTACTGGTAGTGTCCTTATAAGCTTCTCCATATGTGTCACGGGAGGAATGAGAGAGAGAGAGAGAGAGAGAGAGAGAGAGAGAGAGAGAGAGAGAGAGAGAGAGAGAGAGAGAGAGATAAGAGAGTGAGATGAGAAGGATGAAACCAGAAACTGTCTGAGGAATTTTCGTATACTAATGAGATCACGACAAGGAAAAACAGACAGAAAGACACACAGACGGACAGACAGACAGGTGGACAGAGAGACAGACAAGGAGGGCGGACTGGAAGAAGGAAGATGAGTGTTATGAAAGTTAAGATAAGGAATAGAGAAATGATGGAAAAAGTGATAGATAGATAAACAGACAGAAAGAGATAGATGGATAATGATAATGATAGATAGATGTATAAATAAATGAATAAACAAATAGATAGGATGGTAAGTAAGTAGATAGACTGATAGATAGATAGATAGATAGATAGATAGGTGAACAGAAATGTGGTTAGGTTAGCTTTGTTATAACCTCCGTATCACTTAAAACATCTATCAGGTCTACTCCATTTAAAAGCCATGTCTTTCCTCTCTATCTTTATCTCTCTTATTTTTCATCATGCTTGAGCCCATTAATTCTCGTTCTCCCCTAATTACTAACTTTTATCTGGCATACTCAATTTAAAAACCAATTCTTTCCTATCTCTTTTTTATCTGTTTTCTATCTATTCATTTATTGACTTTTTTTTATTTATCATATTTGAGTACTTTAATTCTTGTTCTCTCTTATTAACTTCTATCAGGCCTACACTATTTCCAGACCAGTTATTTCCTGTATATATTTCTTAGCTTAATTTTATCATGATTTGAGTCCATCATTTGTTGTCTTATCCTGGTTACTGATCCTGAGAAATATCCTACCGTTATCCCTATCACAACCCCTGCACCACTTAACCCCTTGAGTACCATGACGCGTTCTCATATTCATTCTGCTTACTGTTTGGTGATTCTGTACACCTTTAGAAACTTATGTTGGGGTTTGAAATAGTGAAGACTCCAGCCATTTAGCTTCTGACCTCCATAGACCCTTCTTAATGTATATAAAGTCTTTTAATCATACACAAAACTGA
>NC_059268.1:2087929-2096217 GCF_017591435.1 Portunus trituberculatus
GATTTTTTTTTTTTTTTTTCTACATTACAAGGGCACTGGCCAAGGTGAAAACAAAGTGTTGGAAAAAAAAATCCCGCTGGTTGCCAGGCCCTGTTAAGAGGAAAGTAGGAGAAAGAGAAAACAAAAAATCTAAAAGGAGGGTCCAGTTAACGTAAGAGGTGTCTTGACACTCCTCTTTGAAAGAGTTTAAGTCATAGGCAGGTGGAAATACAGACACAGGTAGAGAGTTCCAGAGTTTACCAGTGTAGGGAATGAAGGAGTGAAGGTACTGGTTAACTCTTGCATTAGTAAGATGGACAGAATAGGGATGAGAAGAAGTAGAGAGTCTTGTGCAGCGAGGCCGCAGGAGGGAAGGCATGCAGTTAGTAAGTTCAGAAGAGCAGACAGCATGAAAACAGCGGTAGAAGACAGATAAAGATGCAACATTGCGGCGGTGACTTAAATCAAGACAGTCAGTTAGAGGAGAAGAGTTGATAAGACGAAAAGCTTTAGATTCGGATGGGTGTGTTTACCTGCCTGATGGTGATGATGATGGTGGTGGTGGTGGTGGTGGTGGTGTAATGATGGTTAAAGTAGTAATAGTAGTGATAGCAGTGGTGATGTAATGATGATGATGATGATGGTGGTGGTGGTGGTGGTGTAATGATTAGGGGCTATAGTAGTAATAGTCGCAGCTCCTCCACCCAGCTGATCTGAGTCACATATATATATATATATATATATATATATATATATATATATATATATATATATATATAGAGAGAGAGAGAGAGAGAGAGAGAGAGAGAGAGAGAGAGAGAGAGAGAGAGAGAGAGAGAGAGAGAGAACTTTGCTTTCGTCAGACAGCAGACAGCATTTCTGTGTGTGTGTTTCACTGTTTGATCTGCTGCAGTCTCTGACGAGACAGCCAGACGTCACCCTACGGAACGAGCTCAGAGCTCATTATTTCCGATCTTCGGATAGACCTGAGACCAGCCTGGCCCGTGACCTCACACCGTCTAGTAGTAGTAGTAGTAGTAGTAGTAGTAGTAGTAGTAGCAGTAGCAGTAGTAGTGTGGTTCACTACACTAGCGTCCGTCCTGCGTGGAAAACTGAACTTCTTAATGTTCCTCAGACACTGAATTTTCATGACATTTGCATCTCCTTCTCTTGTTCGTGTGTCTCCATCCTCCGTCAGTGTTAGCAGGTCTTGTCTGTCTGTCTGTCTTTGTGATTCTTTTTGTTTTGTTGTTGTTTAATTTATGGCCTATAGCGCTGTTCAGCTTCCACCCATTAGTGGCGCAGGCAATTTTCTTTATAGTGATGGGCATATTAGGGCTCATATCACCACCCAAGCGCGTCTTTGTTGCAACCACCTAGAACCTGGGTAGGTATCTTGGTGACATGTAGCTAACTTCAAACCACTCCACAAATGACATAACTTCAAAGTGGTATGTGATGGAATTCTAACTTACACGTGGACGTGTGTGTGTGTGTGTGTGTGTGTGTGTGTGTGTGTGTGTGTGTGTGTGTGTGTGTGTGTGTGTGTGTGTGTGTGTGTGTGTGTGTATTTACCTAGTTGTATTTACCTAGTTGTAGTTTTACAGGGCCTGGGCCTTATGCTCGTGTTGCCCCGTCTCCATATATACACTTATCCAATCTTACTCTAAAAGTATCCACACTCGTTGCAGACACTACTTCTTCATTTAAACTGTTCCACATCTCAATACATCTTTGCGGGAAACTATATATTTTTTTTTTATATCTCTCAGACATCTTCCTTTTCTCAGCTTTTACTATGCGATCTTGTGCTTCGAATGTCATATTCTTCTCTCAGGATCAGTTTCTCATTATCCACTTGGTCCATTCCGTTGATCAATTTATAAACTTGTATCAGATCTTCTCTCTCCCTTCTTTGTTCCAGGGTTGGAAGATCCATAGCCTTTAGTCTCTCCTCATATGTCATCCTTTCAAATTCTGGAAACATTCTTGTAGCCATTTTTTGTAGCCTCTCCAACTTCCTTATGTGTGTTTTTTTTTTTTATAAGGGTCTACACTTCTCCTGCATATTCCAATCTGGGTCTTATTATAGTACTTATCAATTTCTTCATCATTTCTTTGTCCATGTAGTGAAATGCTGCTCCAATATTCCTCAGCAAATTATATGTTTCTCTAAAAGTTACCGGTTGATTGTTTTCTTCCATCGTCACTCCTAAGTTTTTTCCTTTTTACTTTCTCCAGTTCTACTCCATCTCCCATATTATAGATTCCCACGGGTCGTCTTTCACTCTTTCCCATTTCCATGACATGGCTTTTGTTCACATTGAATTCCATTTCCACTTTTACTCCATTCCCAGATCTTATTTAGGTCTTCTTGCAGTATTTCACAATCCTTTTTTTGCTTTATAACTCTGCACAGTTTCGTATCATCTGCAAACAGATTTATGTAGTTGTTCACTCTCTCTGGCATGTCGTTAATATAAATGAGGAAAAGTATTGGTGCCAATACTGACCCCTGTGGCACTCCGCTTTCTTCTGCTCTCCACTTGGACTTCATATCTTTAACTACCATCCTTATTTCTCTCCCCCTCAAATAATTTTCTATCCATCTCAATGTGCTTCCTTTTAAGCCACCCTTCTCCTCTAACTTCCATAGTAATCGTGCATGTGGCACTTTGTCAAACGCCTTTTTTAAATTCAAATAAATACAGTCAACCCATCCCTCTCTCTCTTGTACTCTATCAACTATTCTAGAATAGAAACTCAATAAATTAGTTACACAAGACCGTCTTTTTCTAAAACCAAATTGGCTCTTTGATATTCATTTGTTGTCTTCAACGAACTCGATCCATTGTTTCTTTATTATTCTTTCACACATCTTGCATATTACACTAGTTAGTGTGTGTGTGTGTGTGTGTGTGTGTGTGTGTGTGTGTGTGTGTGTGTGTGTGTGTGTGTGTGTGTGTGTGTCTGCTTACTACTGTGGTATAATAGTAGCACCAGCAGTAATAGTGTAGTAGTAATTGTTCTAGTAGTCGTAGTAGTAGTAGTAGTAGTAGTAGTAGTAGTAGTTGTTGTAGTAGTAGTAGTAGTAGTAGTAGTAGTAGTAGTAGTAGTAGTAGTAGTAGTAGTAGTAGTAGTAGTAGCAGTAGTAGTAGCAGTAGCAGTAGTAGTAGTAGTAGTAGTTGTAGTAGTAGTAGTAGTAGTAGTAGTAGTAGTAGTAGTAGTAGTAGTAGTAGTAGTAGTAGTAGTAGTAGTAGTAGTAGTAGTAGTAGTAGTAGTAGTAGTAGTAGTAGTAGTAGTAGTAGTAGTAGTAGTAGTAGTAGTAGTATTTTAGTATTGTGGTTGTGGAGGGGGGGAAGGGCAGGAGTGTGAGCCAACCAGCAAGCAGGGATGTCCCATGACGTCATCCTAAGCTCCTCCCTCCGCGCCAGATGTAAACAAATTCCTTTAAAAACCACGTGGTCGCAGTATTCGCGGATGAAAACATTCGCGACTATTTTCGACTACCACGACGCCTGTACCTTGACAATC
This sequence comes from Portunus trituberculatus, assembly GCF_017591435.1. NCBI lineage: Eukaryota > Metazoa > Arthropoda > Malacostraca > Decapoda > Portunidae > Portunus > Portunus trituberculatus. Next base: position 2,091,443 of record NC_059268.1, read on the forward strand.
GGGAACAAGGGGGCGTGACTGTCATGGGCGTAGTGGGCGTGGCTTTGGCATGGAGTGATGCTTAACTTAGTGAGTGAGGGAGTGGCGCCAAATGTAAAGTTCGCGAAGTTTTGGCTCTCTCTCTCTCTCTCTCTCTCTCTCTCTCTCTCTCTCTCTCTCTCTCTCTCTCTCTCTCTCTCTCTCTCTCTCTCTCTCTCTCTCTCTCTCTCTCTCTCTCTCGACATGATATACAGACATTTCATCTTTCTACATTGAGGAAATATTATTTAATATTCCAATATAAAAAGTTTAGGGCCGTTTTTTTTAGTTTGAATGATGAAGTTTTATTACATATCTTATGTTTATTTTTGCATTGGGACAACATACGGAGAACCGGAATATATATGATCCATCTAATCCATCCGCTAATCTAATCTGGGAAAAGTTCCGCCTATCTGGAGCGGATGTGCCTCCTTCCGCGTATCATAGGCCAGTGTCATGCCCCCTTCACAGTAATAATAATAATAATAATAATAATAATAATAATAATAATAATAATAATAATAATAATAATAATAATAATAATAATAATAATAAAATAAGTTAGTCGTTCAGCGGCGTCTCCTCCAGTTTTTCTCGCTCATCCAACTGCTAACTCTGTACAAGGGCCTTATCCGTCCTTGTATGGAGTACTCTTCTCGCATATTTTTGGGGTTCCACTCATACAGCTTTATTAGATAGGGTGGAATCAAAAGCTTTTCGTCCCATCAACTCCCTCCTCTGACTGACTGTCTTCAGATTCTTTCCCACCGCCGAAATGTTGCATCTCTTTCTATCTTTTATCGCTATTTTCATGCTAACCGATTTACTGATCTTGCTTACTGCATGCCTCCCCTCCCCTCTCCTCCCCCACCCTCGCTGCACAAGGCTTTCTTCTTCCTCTCATCCCTATTCTGTCCAACCCTCTAATACAGGGTTTCTCAACCGGGGTTCCCCATAATCCTAAGGTTCCGCAAAAGGTTCCGAAGGGTTCGGCAAGAACAAGTGAGATAAGCTAATGCACTTTTGACTTTTAATCTATAATTTCATATACGTAATATAACTAAACACGCACAATATATTATTGGGTATTGTAATATTATAATACATTATTTTTCCTTAAATTACTTATTCAAAAATTTATATAATGATATTTGTCACGTGAAATAGAACGAAAATAAAACGAGAAATTCAATATGGTATATAATTTTGCTTTTGCGCAGGGGTTCCTTGAGACATGTCATTTATTTTAAGGGTTAGTGAAGAGTAAAACGGTTGAGACACGCTGCTCTAATACAACAGTTAACCAGTATTCTCATTCACTCATTCCTTTCACTGGTAACTGTGGAACTCCTGCCTGCTTCTGTATTTCCATCTTCCTACCACTTCACTCTTCTTTTAAGAGAAAGATGTCAACACATTTGTCCCTGGCTTTTGGATGACTCTTTCGGACCTTTTAGGGACCTGTAAGTCCAGTGTCCATTTTCTTATCTAACATTTTGTTGTCCTTGTCACCTTTCCCTCTTGCATAAAAATATTAGAAAAAAATATATATAAAAAATTAAAAAAGAATAATAATAGTATAAATAATAATGATAAATAATAATAATAATAATAATAATAATAATAATAATAATAATAATAATAATAATAATAATAATAATAATAATAATAATAATAATAATAATAATAATAATAATAATGATAATAATAATAGTACTAGAAATAATAATAATGATAATAATAATAATATTAATAATAATAATAATGATAATAATAAAAATAATAATAATAATAATAATAACAATAATAACACAACATTGTAGTTTGGTGATGAGGTGACTCGTGGGAGGTGGGGTGGCGGTACCTTCCAAGCAGTACACCTTTACAATTCATTGCATCAAGTCACCTTTCTTTATATATTTCAACCAAGGAGGTTGAACAAGAGAAGGCGGCGTGACGTCACCAAAGTGAATGGGACGCGCTAGTGTACCGCTGCTGCCCCTCTAATGACCCCACTTACCATTTACCAGCCGCCCATTGACAACACATGGAAACGCCCGAGTTATTTTCATTGTTATGTCCATGTTTGGAGGCCGCCTTCCATACATGTGACCTTAAAAGACTCGCAATAGTCGTGGCACACCGCGCCACGAAGATTTAGACGGTAAATCCTACATACCAGCGAGATAATACAGTGTTTTCCAGCGTTGGTGGACTTGGGTGAGAGGTGCACATGGAAGCTGTCTTTGGGGCAAACGTTTGGCTGGACCAGATCATGTACACATGTACACATGTGCATGTGCATGTAGATGTACACATGCAGGCTACATATACATGTGCATTCGAAATGAAGGATAAATAAACTGTTTATCAGGTGAAAGTTGGCCTGAAGGTTGATTTGTCTTGGTATACCAATAACTCAACACATGCACATGTCAAATATACTCTCTCTCTCTCTCTCTCTCTCTCTCTCTCTCTCTCTCTCTCTCTCTCTCTCTCTCTCTCTCTCTCTCTCTCTCGAATGGTGAGTGATTTGATGTGAGTGTGCATTGTGAAGCATCTATCAGTGAAATGTTCCTTCAGTGTTTGTTCCTTGCCATGCAATGAACGAGAGGAAGCAATCTTTTTACCATCATTTCTCCTGGAAACGCCTGGTGTATTTCTTTCAATATTGCAGCTTTTTGGCATTAACACCATTAATAAAGGGTCTGCATGACATTTTGACAAAACTATAATATGGTTTACAAAAGTCAAACCATCAGTTCTCCTTAGCTTTCCTCTAGTGATGCAAAGAGAGTGGCAATTTCCCATTATTAACACGGGAGAGCGAGGCCTATTAATGTTTTGCGTGTAAAAGCGTTTAAGCTCCGCCCGGCGCCCACACCCTCATCAGCTCCGCGCACTGTAACTGCCTTCACTTTTTTTAAGCAGGGTGGGATAGGCGTGTGCCGGTGTCACATGCCAAAGTGTGGCCCGTGACAAAGTGTTTAGTTGCGTCTTCTGCGCATGCGCAGAAGACAAAGATCGTGTCCTTCACTATTCACAAGACAACTAAATGCAATAAGTGTTATGTCCATTGTCAACACGTCTCAATTAAGTACAAAAGAGTCCGATTCTTCACTACTGATTTGGAACGAACGCATGCGGTAAAGAAGGTCGCGCGGTGTCCATTGCCTTAAGAACACTGAACTTCATTCCTTCATTGTGACTGGACAAAAGCAGGTGTGTTAAGACAGGTAGTGTGAAGTGCAGTGGCTAACAGTGATGGCGAAGAGAAAGACACTATACCACACAGGAAAACAAAAGCTGAAGGAAGAGGGATATGGAAAGGAGAGCCGCCCACGCAAATACACAAACTGCTTTACTTCACTGTGTCTGGACAAAAGAAGGTGCGATAAAACAGGTAGTGTGAAGTGCAGTGGTTCCCGGTGACGGCAAAGGAAATGACACAAAACCACGCAGGAAAACAAGAGCTAGAGGAAGAGAAACATGGAACGCGAAGAGAAGAATAAGATCGAAAGCCGGACACACACAGACACAAACTCCTTTCCTTCACTGTGACTGGACAAAAGCTGGTGTAGTGGTGCACGTTGATGGCCACGGAAAAGAAACCAAACCTACATGGATACTAAACGAAAGGAAGAGAAATATTGACAAAGACTCAAAGGCAAAACGACCCTTCAGAACACCAGTACACCGTGTATGACTTTCCCCTCAGCAACCTTCCCTTAAGAGTAACATAAACTATTGCCCTTACGAACTAACCACAACCTGCCACACTCCTATTCCCTCCCTTGCACTAGACTAACCTCCCTCACTCTCAGGTACCTCCAACGCTTTCCTATCAGCAAGCTTCCTTTAGGAGACACGTCAGTTATTGTCCCTATCAACTAAACACAAGACAACTGCCACACACCTATCCCTTCCCTTGCACTACACTAACCTTCTCCCTCACACTCAACTATCTCACAAGCTTTCCCACCATAAATAATCTTCCCTGTCAAATAAACACAACTATTCTCTTTCCTTTATATCAGAGCGACTCCCTCCACTCTCAGCACTCGTTCTACACAATAAGGCTCCACATTTTAAATCCCACACCTTACCCCTTATTCAATCAGCCTCGTTGAAGATATTATATAGTATGCAGTCTTGCCATCTCTCTGCTCCCTCACAAATAACGACTCTGGAAGTATCTATAATTGTACAGCGAGATGTTCCAATCAGCATAGCGCAAGGATACTGATACTGATGAGTGTTGCGCAATAACCTTTATAACGACAGCACTCTATCATGGTGTATAATTCAATGCTGCTGTGAGGGTTGGGTCTGGCAGGGTGATAAGGTGTCATCTTACCGCCTGTACATGATCGTCTCCACGCTCTCGCCAGTTCATACTCTGTTACACTGGAGGCTTGTATCTTCGTGGGTTATTAATTCAGTGTTACTACGAGGGATGGTTCTTTGAATGACAAAAAGGGTGTTCGTTTTAATTCCTCCATATTACAATTTTCTCTCTGTCATTCCCTCCCCGTGACATATGGAGAAGCTATGGACACTACCAGTAACGTCCGCCGCCCTGGCCTGGTCTGGTCTCGGTTCTCCTTTCACATTTCCCCGATAGATGTCAGTTTTCCGTGTCCCTCCTTGCATCTCCAATAGTTTAGCCCAATATTCCCAAGGCCACCTGCATGTTGTTCCCAGATTTCGTTACGGGAGCGTCTATGAAATTCCTGTAATAATATCGAGTTATT
>NC_059268.1:2096717-2156717 GCF_017591435.1 Portunus trituberculatus
GCTGTATGACACCATTTGCTCCAGTGCCATGACGTCAATCAATTAATCGTTAGACATTTCAGTTGGTCTCTGTCTCGATGTTTTCGCTTCTCGGTATATATAAAGGGTAGTGTTGTAAGTTTGCGTCATATTTCTAAAGACATCACTCTCAAGAATAAGGGGTTATGGGGTGATTCAAGATTTTTTTCTCTGTTTGTCGCTTTAATGCCAATCTTAATCAAACAATTTGGTTGAAGTTAAGAGGTAAATTTCGAAAGGGAACATTGGCAGTAAAGAGTGTTATAAGGTAGTGCAAGTTTTCAATGCCTTTACTTTTCTCTCCCTAATGAAACATTGTAGTGAAAGTTAAGAGTAACTTTTCGACAGGTAACACTGAAAGCAAGGTGTTATGGAAGAGTCCTAAATTGTCCATGCCCTCAGTTTTATTCTCGCTCATTAATATCACCTTGGAAAACAAGAGTCACATTCTCATTAACAGTCAAACGTTGGAGTTCATTGTCCAAGCTGGGTCCACACTTGTTGCATTTACACGTATCGTATCATCGTTGCGTTGCAGTGTGGACGGAGAGCGTTGCACCGTTGCGTATCAAAATATGATACAAAGATACGCAACGGGCTCGATCCATCATTTGTCGGTCTTTTGCCGTCACATCAAAGGAATGATACGCAACGCATCTACCTTCATGTGGACGGGGAGCGTTGCATCGTCCCGTGACTCCGTTGCAAGCTCAGTCTTGTAGAGGATAGCCAGGAGTACAGTTGTAGCTCGTGTGTGATTGTGTTTCATATAATTATATATATTATATTATATATATATATATATATATATATATATATATATATATATATATATATATATATATATATATATATATATATATTACACCTTTTTAGTGTGAAGAACTATCTAGGTACTAGAAAAATGGAGTGGAGTAAGGAGGATATCATACGTCTGATAGAAACTTACCGTAAGAGGGACGTGATTTGGGACCCAAAACATGTTCATCATTTCAATAAGCTTCGTAAACAAGATGCATGGGAGGAAATTGCCAAGGAAATGGGATCATCGGCAGATGTGTGCAAGAAGAAGATGGAATATCTTTTGGCAGCCTTGAGAAGGGAGAAAATGAAAATGAAGAAGAGTACTGGTACTGGAAAAGGTGAGTAAATGATATCGTATTCTTTATTCAACCATAATATATGAACTCATTATACATATATACTTAATATTCTTCTTCTGCATATAAAGTGATGTATACAGCTCTCTATAATTATATGGTATTCATATATCATGTATTCAAACCAATAACTAACAATATGAAAAATAGTAACTAGGCTACATTTAGTAAGAAATGTTTACATAGGATAAATAAATTCCTATAATTGATTTATTTCAATGACTCAAAACAATATGAAAATGAACATATATATATATATATATATATATATATATATATATATATATATATATATATATATATATATATATATATGTTACGCTTAATGTTAATAGTTGCCTAATGTGTACATTAGGTAGCGGAAATAGCCTAATGTGTATACTCTTCATCTTCAATTCTATAGACCACAGTTTAATGTGCACAGATCTGAGGTTAAATGGTGCACAACATTCCCTGGTGGTAAGGTTAGGTTAGGGTCAGAAACATCCACTAATCTCCCCACTTCTGCCAGCACCACTGTATCATCCATTAACAGGCCCGCCTAACCTAACCTAACCTAACCACCACGGAATGTTGTGCACCATTTAACCTCAGATTTGTGCACTTTAAACTGTTGTCTATAGAATTGAAGATGAAGTGTATACACATTAGGTATTTCCGCTGCCTAATGTACACATTAGGCAACATATATATATATATATATATATATATATATATATATATATATATATATATATATATATATATATATATATATATATATATATATATATATATATATATATATATTAAACTACATTCTACCCCGTTCCTACCAAAATATTTTATTTTATTTTATTTTTTTTCTTTACAGGAGCACATGAGACTTACACTAGCTCGTGGTTTGCCTTTGAAAGTATGCAATTCCTATGGGACAAGAACCAACCAAAACCAACATTGAGTACAGTAAGTGAACAGTATTTAATATATTAAACATTAATATTTCTTTATGCTAACCTGCATCATATTACATTACAAGCCATTTATATTTGCCGGAAATTCTGATCAGCTAATCACACACACACACACACACACACACACACACACACACACACACACACACACACACACACACAAGCAGCAGACCGTAGGTGAATTACACACACACCAAAAAAAAAACTTTAGTTATTTAACCTGGGGGAGGGAACCCACAACAAAAAGCCGCAAGTTTCTATGCGTAGTCATTTTGCCACGCTAATTTTCCTTCATTCAAGAAATAGTCAGCTATCTCCTCCCTTACATTCAGCAATGTAGCCTTTGTTTTGCGTGCAACTCTTTTCAGGGGAAGAAGTGATCCCATCTCGTGCGTTGCTTCTCTCCAATTTCCATTTCTCACAACACCTGCCTCTTCTGAATCAAATGTTCCTGGTGGAGTGTAGAGTTCCGCTGAATCTGGTCTTCGGCGCAAGAAGTTGTGTAGTAAAGTAGTTGTCATCACTACACATGAAGCCTTTTCTGGTTCCAGTAGCAACGGTTTCCTCAGCACACGGAAAACTGAAGATGCTATGCCAAATACATTTTCAACTACTCTGCGAGCTCTACAAATCCTGTAGTTAAAAATTCTTTGCTTTGATCCTTTGACGTGGTAACCTGGATATGCTTTCATCAAGGTTTCACTCATAGAAAAAGCTTCATCTCCCACAAAGAAGAATGGTACAACTTCCTCCCTCTCGTTTAGAGGAGCAGGCTCAGGTAGATTTAAAGCTTTTTCCTCCATTAGCTTGTACAACTGTGTGTTTGCGATCACACCACCGTCTGATATTCGTCCTTGGCATCCCACGTCTACAAACATGAAGTTGTAGTTAGCATCAACTAATGCAAGAAGAACAATGCTGAAAAAACCTTTGTAGTTGATGTATTCACTGCCACTTGCAATGGGACACTTCAAAGTGACGTGCTTACCATCAATAGCCCCGACACAGTGTGGAAAGTTCCATATAGTTTCAAAATCTGTAGCCACTGTCAACCACTCTGCCTGTGTTTTAGGGATCTGTAAAACAAAACAAATGGTACACTTTAACATTTTATTTATGTATGTATGTATGTAACACTATACACACACATATATATATATATATATATATATATATATATATATATATATATATATATATATATATATATATATATATATATATATATGTGTGTGTGTGTGTGTGTGTGTGTGTGTGTGTGTTCATTTATTGTATGTCTCTCTATCTATTCTCTTCTCTCTCTCTCTCTCTCTCTCTCTCTCTCTCTCTCTCTCTCTCTCTCTCTCTCTCTCTCAGATCCAGACCGCAACGAGTGAAGCAGCAGAGGAACCAACAGAAGTGTCGGTAGAAGGTGAGGATCTGAATACAAGTTTGGCGACATCACAGGAAAGAAACCCTGAAACAAGGCACCCCAAGTCGCCCACACCCAAAAGTAAGAAGCCGAAGACATCAGCTGGTGACCAACGTCTCGATAAGGCTTTTGAGATACTCACGGCCACAGCTAACCAAGTTAATGATGAAAACCAGCATTTTGGTAACTTGGTTGCTTCTAAATTGCGTAGGTATGATGACAGGGTACGCAGTTTGATTCAAAATGACATTCTGAACGTATTTGTTAGAGCAAACACAGGCTGTTACAGTACTGATCAGCCTTTCCCTGGTAACGTAGTTGGAGGTCCACAGACAACCCATCCAGTAGGCTTCCCACCCAACTTCTGGTTGTCTCATAGTTATTCAGACGCATCTGAAAGCCATGATTCTAGAACAAGTACTCCAGCTGTAGTGCAACCATCACCTTCCCCCAGTACTTGTTCGGTAGGAAATGAGTTGAACATTGAGGAACTAATATAGTTGTGATTTTTTCACATGTGGCCCGTAACTTCCAATGAGGATATATCTCTTCCATTCTTAAATTACATTTATATTTGTTTTTACTTCATTGTGCCCCATCTTCAAAATATATATATGACATTGATTTATCAAGTTCCTTCTTGTACTATAAAATAAAAAGAAATTAAAACATTCCTGTTTCATTTATTCCTGCACAGACCAAACACAGAATATACTGTCTTAAGACTATTTCTATTATTTATAAAATCAGGAATTCCCATTTACCTGCTATTGTGAGTTGTTTTTGGAAAGTATACGAAGAAGACAGTCTTGTTAAAGAAATAGCGTACATACATAATTGTGATCTGTTCAGCACGCCTTTTACTGCACTAATACATGTTTGTATGTGTACGAGAGAAACATATATCGATTTAACTATGAGTGGCACATTCATGTCATCATACATCAGTTGTTCATATGACATTTTATAGATGACTTACCTTAATGTAGTCATACAGTGTTTCCACAATGGCAGCACACACTTCGGGAATGATCTTGCTAATTGCCTGCTTGGAGATTCTGAAGAGATACTGCAGGCTGGTGTATGAATCGCCGGTGGCCAGAAAGCGTAGTGTTACTGCTAGCCTTTCCTGGATGGGAATTGCTTTCCGAAACTTTGTGTTTTTTTTTGCAATTTTCAAGCCAACTTCAGACAAGAGAAACTCGAAATCAGTTGGGTGCATCCTTGTAAAGTTTTTGTAGAGTCCACTCACGTGTTGGAATTTTAAGTCCGCCAACATAGTTGTTCCACTGCACATCTCCTTCTTTCATATAGTTTAGTAATCCACCAACGCCGTGACTTTCTTTTCCTTTTACTAACTTGATGTTCATGAATAAATATATACGCGGCCGCAGCCAACTGCACACTTGCACTCATGGGTACTGTCAGGGAAGAAACTGGATGATACTGTTGCATCACGGAACGATGATACGACACGCGGATACGCAACGGGTACAATATACACTGTCGCACCGTATCGTATCATCGTTGCGTATCACCATGCGATACGCAACGATGATACGATACGTGTAAATGCAACAAGTGTGGACCCAGCTTTACACATCACTCCATATATAAATCTGTCTAATCGTAAAAGCTCCCCAATTATTCACCACCAATTTCTACAGCTTCACAAACTCATGTGAGGGATTAAAATAGTAAAGACTGTGGCCATTAACCCCTTCAGTAGCATGACGCGTTTCCCTGTTCATTCTGGTGACCATTTGGTGATTTTCTACAGCTTCACAAACTCATGTGGGGGATTAAAATAGTGAAGAGTATGGCCATTAATCTTCTGCCCCTTCATATTGTCAATAAAATGGCCTTATCGTAGCCATCCTGTCTGAAAATGCCCAAAAAATATATCAAACTGTCTTAAAATGCCTTAAAAAAAAGCTCGCTCCGTAATGGGGAAGACTGGCTGGGTGACCAGCAGGCGACCGATGTGATTTATATATACACACACACACACACACACACACACACACACACACACACACACACACACGTAGTGTAGCGGTTAGCACACTCGGCTTACAAATGAGAAGGCGCGGGTTCGAGCTTCGGGCGCGCAGTGGAGCAAATGGGCGAGCCTCTTAATGTAGCCTCTGTTCACCTAGTAGCAAGTATAGGTACGGATGTAACTCGAGGGATTATGGCCTCACTTCCCCGGTGTGCGGGTATGGTGTGGTCTCAGAGCTTATAGACCGAAGATCGGTCTATAGGTTCTGAGCTCTTTCCGTAATAGGGAAGGCTAGGTGACCACCAGGCGACAGTAAATATATACAATGAATGCACACACACACACACACACACACACACACACACACACACACACACACACACACACACACACACATATTATAAGTGAGTGCACGTCTGGACAAACAGTGAAATGAGTGCTGCAGTGCTAAGCTACGGACGCAATGCCCTTCTGCGCCGTAGACGTGAGGCTGGGTACCCTCCATCAGAGGTCATTCAACGCCTCAAAACTTACAGTTATTTCGGAATCGTGGATCCAAGGGAGGAAGGTGTGGTGCGTCCCATTAAAGTGATCACATCTACCGTAAGGAAGGGCGGAAGGTTGAGAGAGGGAATACAAACACTTCGAAGTTCCGCGCGTGTGGTATAGTCTTCCCTCTCTCCTCCTTTCCAACGTGACATCACTGGCGAACAAGATGGACGAGTTGATAGTGTCAGTGAGATCTAACTGTGCAGACATTGTGGCGATCACGGAGGCGTGGCAGATAACTCCTGAGGTGTGTATGATTCAAGATTTCCAGCTGTTCCACCACCTCAGGAATCAACGCAGGAGGAGGAGTGGCCCTGTTTTGCCGCTCTGACCTCAGCCCCTCACACCTACACGTCGACGTCCCCGCCGGATTGGAGGCCCTGTGGGTGAGGTTACCCCCTGCCACCCCCGCAACACAGCCTCCATCATTGTGTGTGTTGTCTACCACCCTCCACGGGCCGCCACTGCACGGTTGCTCACTGATCACATCATCGAGACTGCTGATGCTTTACGGGTGAGATTTCCTGCTGCCAAGCTGGTAATCTGTGGGGACTTCAACCGCTTGGATATCAGTGAAATCCTGCACCAGCTACACCTCACCCAGGTCGTGGACTTCCACCCACCACCAGTCCACCCTCGACCTTATCATGACAGACCTGAGCCAGCAGTACTCGCCTCCCAAGCCACTCCCCCCCATGGGACGCAGCACCCACCTCTCCATCCTGTGGACGCCCACCCCCACCACCTCGGTTCCCAGGTCAACTGTCACCAGATCCCACAGGCCCATGCCTGACTCCGCCATGAGGGAATTTGGGCAGTGGCTAACACTTCATCCGTGGACCGAGGTACTGGAGGTGGAAGACGTCCACACAAAATGGCGGAACTACTTCACTACCACAACGGAAGCGTTCCACCACTACTTTCCCACCAAGGACATCACAGTAGACCCATCTGATGCCCCTTGGATGACGCCCTGCATCAAACGACTCCTTCGTCAGCGTGACAGGGCTTTCCACTCTAGCCCTGACCAGTACAGGAGTTTAAGGAACAGAGTTATCAGGGAAATTAAAAAAGCCAAGGCAAGCTACTACCCAGACAAAATTCACCATCTCAAGCTTACTAACAACAGACAGTGGTACGACAAGATTAAGTCTTTGTGTGGTTTACAAAAGCAAGCCTCTTCTCTTCCTGTGTTTCACACCTTTCACCTGACAGCGCGGCCGAAGAGATTAACGGTCACTTCGCTGCGATCTGTCAGACACTCCTCCCTTCACTCTACTACTCTCCCAGCCTACCTCCCTGCCTCCTCCCCTCCACCCCTTGTCCAGGAGGTTGATGTTTACAGGAAGCTTCTTAAATTTAAACTAAACAGATCCACCACTCCCACTGACCTCCCCATCAAAATTTACAGAGAATTTGCCCCAGAACTTGCCACACCCTTTGCTCTATCATCAATGCCTCCCTTGCTCAACATTCCTGTCCCGATGACTGGAAGACATCTTACGTCACCCCCCTCCCCAAAATTTCTAATCCACAGTCACTGAATGATCTAAGACCAGTCGCCATCACCCCTATACCCAGCCTTATCTGTGAAGATTTTGCTTTCGACTGGGCCTATAACAAAATTTGTAACTCTATTGACACACAACAATTTGGCAATATTAAATCCACCTCCACATCTCACTACCTTGTCAGCTTCCTGGAATTCGTCCACAGCCACCTGGACAAACGCAACACTTCTCTAGCTATTGCTTTTGTGGACTTCAGGAAGGCCTTTGATCTTGTTGATCACACTGTTGTGATAAATAAAGCCATCACTCTGGGCTCTCTCCCTACCTGATAGCGTGGTTGGCAGACTTCCTCACGGGAAGGCGTCAGGCCGTTCGTTATCAGGGCTCTGTCTCCTCTTTCCAACAGCTCACATGCGGGGTCCCTCAGGGGACCAGGATGGGTCCCCTGTGTTTCCTTATCCTTATCAACGATGCTCTCGTCCACACCCCCCACCGCTGGAAGTATGTGGACGACTGCACCGTGGGCGTACCCGTCAACAACACCAACCCAGCACACACACACACACACACACACACACACACACCTTGGCGCAATGGTTAGCTTGGTCCATTCTCAATCAGGTGGTCCCGTGCTCGTGAAAATAACAGTAGAATGTAACAAAAGATGCAACACAGGCCCGGTCAGTACACCTCCTCAGCCACTGACACCCATCAGTGACTGTGGTATGAGTGACTCTCGTCAGTCACCTCTCAGGGAGTCAGTGACATTGAATCTCATCCCAGTGAATGGGGCCCACCATCTCCGTCAGTGAACTCGATCTTTTTCCTCTGCGGCTGTTGGTGGGGTAGCCTTGTACTGGTCCTTCCTGTTCCTCCTCCTCTGCTTCTCCTGCTTGTGGTGGTAGGGGTTGTCTTTTGCTGATGCTTCTTCTTCTTCTTCCTCTTCCTCATCCTCTGCTGCTGCTGCTGCCGGAGAGAGAGAGAGAGAGAGAGAGAGAGAGAGAGAGAGAGAGAGAGAGAGAGAGAGAGAGAAGGGAAGAACAAAAGAATGAAAAAATATCATGACGGAGGAAGGAGACAAGGAAAAATGATAAGATGGGAAGGGAAAGAAAGATAACGTATCAAAGGAAGAACAAGAAGAAAGAAATGGTGACAAATAAAGGCCCATATTCTGAAACACTTCCATGCGGCACCTTCACTCTTTTCAAAGGGCTCTAGGTGAAGTGATACAGGGTTTCTTTAAGGATATTTCTGTCATTCTAGTGACATGTTAACAAGTTTTCTACATTATCATCACGAAAATTACCCTCCCTCCCTCCCTCCCTCCCTCCTTCCCTCCCCTCACAGCTGGAGAAAAAAAACAGTTAGGAACGAAATTTCACTTTCTGTGACTATGATGGGGAATCTCTCTCTCAGGGTGATTGATGTGCGTCGCACACGAAGTGCTGGTGTATTATTGCCTGGAAGTAAATTAAGTAATGCGTTACTTACTGAAGCATTGGCTGTGTGTCTGTAGGAGAGGGTGATGCGAGGCAGACCGGTAGATAGATAGATAGGTAGATAAAAATAGATAGATAGATTAATAGATACACTAATAGATAAATAGGTAGAAAAATTGATAGATAAATAGTTAGATAAATAAATAGATAGATAGATAGGTAGATAAAAATAGATGCATTGATAGATAAACTAATATATATATATATAGATAGATAAATAGATAGACAAATGAATTGATAGATAGATAGACAAATATTTGGATAGGTAGATACGAACATACGTAGATACAGAGAGAGAGAGAGAGAGAGAGAGAGAGAGAGAGAGAGAGAGAGAGAGAGAGAGAGAGAGAGAGAGAGAGAGAAGTAGATGCATTGTTACGCCTCCCGCAGTGTGGCGGAGGCGCGATCAGTGAGCTAGCTAGCTGGGCAGGGAGTGACAGCAGGAGCGGAGGAGGACACTGACTGCACGTGATGAAGACTTTTTGGTACAAGTTTTGACCGAATTGATATGATCAGGATGATATTAACTCATAGATACTGCTCTCTCTCTCTCTCTCTCTCTCTCTCTCTCTCTCTCTGATGAAAGTGAGGGTACAGGATAATTGGTGCATCGCTAAGGCTTTCCAGATGAAATGAGGGTAAATCAAGGAAGGAAAGCACGTGGAAGTCAGGTGCAGGTAAGCAGCAACCTTCACAAGTTAAAAGCAAGAATTGGGCATGCCAATTTATAGATAATATTTCATTAGTTTAATGGGAAATGGGATTTGGTCAAATGGGCAAAATAAGAAATAAAAGGATAAAAAAAATGGTTCACTGTAGATGAAAGTCCCGAAAGTGTGTCGAGCAAAAAATAGATAAATAAATAAGGCGTCTAAAAATTGTAATATGGAGGAATTAAAACGAACACCCTTTTTTTTTTTTTGTCATTCAGAGAACCATCCCTCGTAGTAACACTGAATTAATAACCCACGAAGATACAAGCCTCCAGTGTAACAGTATGAACTGGCGAGAGCGTGGAGACGATCATGTACAGGCGGTAAGATGAACACCTTATCACCCTGCCAGACTCAACCCTCACAGCAGCATTGAATTATACACCATGATAGAGTGCTGTCGTTATAAAGGTTACTGCGCAACACTCATCAGTATCAGTATCCTTGCGCTATGCTGATTGAAACATCTCGCTGTACAATTATAGATACTTCCAGAGTCGTTATTTGTGAGGGAGCAGAGAGATGGCAAGACTGCATACCATATAATATCTTCAACGAGGCTGATTGAATAAGAGGTAAGGTGTGGGATTTAAAATGTGGAACCTTATTGTGTACAACGAGTGCTGAGAGTGGAGGGGAGTCGCTCTGATATAAAGGAAAGAGAATAGTTGTGTTTATTTGACAGGGAAGATTATTTATGGTGGGAAAGCTTGTGAGATAGTTGAGTGTGAGGGAGAAGGTTAGTGTAGTGCAAGGGAAGGGATAGGTGTGTGGCAGTTGTCTTGTGTTTAGTTGATAGGGACAATAACTGACGTGTCTCCTAAAGGAAGCTTGCTGATAGGAAAGCGTTGGAGGTACCTGAGAGTGAGGGAGGTTAGTCTAGTGCAAGGGAGGGAATAAGAGTGTGGCAGGTTGTGGTTAGTTCGTAAGGGGCAATAGTTTATGTTACTCTTAAGGGAAGGTTGCTGAGGGGGAAAGTCATACACGGTGTACTGGTGTTCTGAAGGGTCGTTTTGCCTTTGTGTCTTTGTCAATATTTCTCTTCCTTTCGTTTAGTATCCATGTAGGTTTGGTTTCTTTTCCGTGGCCATCAACGTGCACCACTACACCAGCTTTTGTCCAGTCACAGTGAAGGAAAGGAGTTTGTGTCTGTGTGTGTCCGGCTTTCGATCTTATTCTTCTTTTCGCGCTCCATGTTTCTCTTCCTCTAGCTCTTGTTTTCCTGCGTGGTTTTGTGTCATTTCCTTTGCCGTCACCGGGAACCACTGCACTTCACACTACCTGTTTTATCGCACCTTCTTTTGTCCAGACACAGTGAAGTAAAGCAGTTTGTGTATTTGCGTGGGCGGCTCTCCTTTCCATATCCCTCTTCCTTCAGCTTTTGTTTTCCTGTGTGGTTTAGTGTCTTTCTCTTCGCCATCACTGTTAGCCACTGCACTTCACAGTACCTGTCTTAACACACCTGCTTTTGTCCAGTCACAATGAAGGAAAGGAGTTCAGTGTTCTTAAGGCAATGGACACCGCGCGACCTTCTTTACCGCATGCGTTCGTTCCAAATCAGTAGTGAAGAATCGGATTCTTTTGTACTTAATTGAGACGTGTTGACAATGGACATCACACTTATTGCATTTAGTTGTCTTGTGAATAGTGAAGGACACGATCTTTGTCTTCTGCGCATGCGCAGAACACGCAACTAAACACTGTCACGGGCCACACTTTGGCATGTGACACCGGCACACGCCTATCTCGCCCTGCTTAAAAAAAGTGAAGGCAGTGCCAGTGCTCGGAGCTGATGAGGGTGTGGGCTCCGGGCGGAGCTTAAACGCTTTTACACGCAAAACATTAATAGGCGTCGCTCTTCCGTGTTAATAATGGGAAATTGCCACTCTCTTTTGCATCACTAGAGGAAAGCTAAAGAGAACTGATGGTTTGACTTTTGTAAACCATATTATAGTTTTGTCAATATGTCATGCAGACCCTTTATTAATGGTGTTAATGCCAAGAAGCTGCAATATTGAAAGAAATACACCAGGCGTTTCCAGGAGAAATGATGGTAAAAAGATTGCTTCCTCTCGTTCATTGCATGGCAAGGAACAAACACTGAAGGAACATTTCACTGATAGATGCTTCACAATGCACACTCACATCAAATCACTCACCATTCGAGAGAGAGAGAGAGAGAGAGAGAGAGAGAGAGAGAGAGAGAGAGAGAGAGAGAGAGAGAGAGAGAGAGAGTGGAAAGATACACAGCCACACCCTTCCCACCTGCAGCGCCTCAGCCCGCCCACCCCCTCACTTCATTTCAGTCCTTGCCACAACCTCGCCCACTCCTTCCTCAGCCTGGTATCTGGAATCAGAACCAGGGGCGGCAGTGGACCACTCCTCTTCACCAGTACCAGCAGTCGGCCGCGGACCCTAACCACCACCTCGGACTAGCAGGCCTCGCTCACTACCATCCCTCACCATGGTACAGCCAGCTTGCCCCGCCGCCAACTAAAGGTCGTCTCTAGCAACGTCCGTGGTCTCCGGACTAACCTTGCAGACTTATACCACAACTGTGTGCAACGACACAATGCAGACGTTGTTGTGGTGACCGAGACATGGCTGAATAGTGAGGTGGAGCCCACGTATGGCAGGATGCAGGGCTTCACCCACTGGGTGAGGAGGGACCGACAGGAGCGAACAGGAGGTGGAGTGGCTGTCTGCTTCAAGGAAGGAATGCAGGCCCAGCTACTCGACATAGACACGCCTCCAATGATGGAGATGATGTACTTCCGAGTAATGCTGGCAGACCGCTCAGCCCTCCTGCTGTGTGCCCTGTATCGCCCCCCGCGACAAGGGCCTGACTCACTCCTGTACCTGACTGAGACCTTAGACAACCTGATGATGGCACACAGCTGCAGCCACGTGCTGATTGTGGGGGATCTCAATCACCACCTGGAAAGAGACGCCTACGAGAATCTCCTGGAGGTGCAGGGTCTGACAGATCATGTCACCTTCCCACACATGAACGAGGAGGGACATTAGACCCTGTCATCTCAGACTACCAGGAAGACAAGCTTCAGTGTCATCAGCTGGGGCTCGTGGGCAGCTCTGACCATCACGCTGTACTGACACAGCTGGAAGTGGGCGTGGCTCAGGACGAGGCCACCACCCGCACCATCTGGCTGTGGAACAAAGCAGACTGGGCTTCCTGCGCCGCGACCTGACCCACACCCCATGGGCCACTCTGCTACAGGGAGGAGCAGAGAGTGAAGCACTTGCACTCACCTCTCACCTTCTCGCCCTCCAGAGACGCCACGTCCCACACAGGGAATACACCACCAGATCGACGGATCAGCCATGGTTTGGCTACCGTTGCCGTGTTGCTGCCGAGGCAAAGTATGCTGCCTGGCTCCGCTACAAGAGGAACCCGACTCGGCGCAACAAGGACCTGCACAGGGCTGCATGCAGGAGGATGGTGGTAACCAGCAAGTGGGCCTTAAAAAAGTGGGAGGAAAGCCTGCGCCGGAAACTGTGTGGCACTGGCGTAGGAAACAAAACTTGGTGGTCTCTTGTTAAGGACAAACAAGGAACTGGCCACCAAGAATCCATCCCTCCCCTCAGCAAGCAGGACGGTACTGTCGCCACCAGCAGTAAGGAGAGGGCACAGTTGCTGGCTTCCTTGTTTGCTGAAAAAATGAAGGTCGGTAATCCACAGCAGCCACCGCCTCAGCTGGTCCAGCAATGTGAGAAGACTGTCACCATGGTGGAGGTGACGCATCAGCAGGTGAAGCGATTATTGCGGGGCCTGGACACACAGAAAGCCACCGGCCCTGATGACATCAGCCCGCACCTGCTGAAGCGATGCTCCCAGGAACTGGCTGCCCCTCTCACCCAAGTTCACAACTTGTGTACGGGAAAACGTCTGGCCTTCAGTGTGGAAGGAGGCTCGAGTAGTTCCTGCACACAAAAAGCTCCAGGACGGACCCAAAAACTACAGACCCATATCCCTGTTGTCAGTGGTGGGTAAAGTGTTTGAGAGGGTCGTGGCAGAGGTGGTGTGTAGCCATCTCAAGGACAATGCCCTCCTCTCAGACCAACAGTTTGGGTTCAGACCTGGAAGGTCAACCTCCGACCTAATGATGCTTCTCACCAGGCATTGGCAGGACGCCCTCGACGACGGCAAGGACACTATAGTGGTTGCTTTGGACATAGCAGGAGCTTTTGATAAAGTATGGCACAACGGATTACTAGAAAAGCTTCGTGCTAAAGGCATCCAGGGTGGCTTGCTACGACTCTTGGGAAATTACCTGCAGGACAGAAGCCTCAAGGTGGTTGTCAACGGGCAAACATCTGAGTCCCTGCCTGTGGAGGCATCAGTGCCACAGGGTTCAATTCTTGGCCCACTCCTGTGGAATATCTACGTGGATGATCTTCTCCAGCTACTGCCAGGAGTCATGGCCTATGCTGATGACTGCACCCTCTCCTATACCTATCCACGCCAGGACAGTGGGCGGGCTGCTGAGGCCATCAATCAGCAGCTACGAGTGATAAAGGAGTGGGGTGCTCGCTGGCAAGTGACATTCGCGCCGGAGAAGACACAAGCAATGGTTGTCTCTCGGTCCCCAGCCGCCATGGCAGCAATGGCAGGAAAGTTGTCTTTTGGCTCACGTCCTGCTGCTCTCCCACTCCAAGATGACGTCAAGATACTTGGAGTGGAGGTGGATCGAGGGCTGAGGTTTGACAGGCATGTAGAGAGAGATTGAGAGAGAGAGAGAGAGAGAGAGAGAGAGAGAGAGAGAGAGAGAGAGAGAGAGAGTATATTTGACATGTGCATGTGTTGAGTTATTGGTATACCAAGACAAATCAACCTTCAGGCCAACTTTCACCTGATAAACAGTTTATTTATCCTTCATTTCGAATGCACATGTATATGTAGCCTGCATGTGTACATCTACATGCACATGCACATGTGTACATGTGTACATGATCTGGTCCAGCCAAACGTTTGCCCCAAAGACAGCTTCCATGTGCACCTCTCACCCAAGTCCACCAACGCTGGAAAACACTGTATTATCTCGCTGGTATGTAGGATTTACCGTCTAAATCTTCGTGGCGCGGTGTGCCACGACTATTGCGAGTCTTTTAAGGTCACATGTATGGAAGGCGGCCTCCAAACATGGACATAACAATGAAAATAACTCGGGCGTTTCCATGTGTTGTCAATGGGCGGCTGGTAAATGGTAAGTGGGGTCATTAGAGGGGCAGCAGCGGTACACTAGCGCGTCCCATTCACTTTGGTGACGTCACGCCGCCTTCTCTTGTTCAACCTCCTTGGTTGAAATATATAAAGAAAGGTGACTTGATGCAATGAATTGTAAAGGTGTACTGCTTGGAAGGTACCGCCACCCCACCTCCCACGAGTCACCTCACCAAACTACAATGTTGTGTTATTATTGTTATTATTATTATTATTATTATTATTATTATTATTATTATTATTATTATTATTATTATTATTATTATTATTTTTATTTTTTTTTTTTTTTATTATTATTATTATTATTATTATTATTATTATTATTATTATTATTATTATTATTATTATTATTATTATTATTATTATTATTACTATTATTATTATTATTATTATTATTATTATTTATACTATTATTATTCTTTTTTTTTTTTCTAATATTTTTATGCAAGAGGAAAGGTGACAAGGACAACAAAATGTCAGATAAAAAATGGACACTGGACCTACAGGTCCCTAAAAGGTCCGAAAGAGTCATCCAAAAGCCAGGGACAAATGTGTTGACATCTTTCTCTTAAAAGAAGAGTGAAGTGGTAGGAAGATGGAAATACAGAAGCAGGCAGGAGTTCCACAGTTACCAGTGAAAGGAATGAGTGAATGAGAATACTGGTTAACTGTTGTATTAGAGCAGCGTGTCTCAACCGTTTTACTCTTCACTAACCCTTAAAATAAATGACATGTCTCAAGGAACCCCTGCGCAAAAGCAAAATTATATACCATATTGAATTTCTCGTTTTATTTTAGTTCTATTTCACGTGACAAATATCATTATGTAAATTTTTTAATTAGTAATCTAAGGAAAAATAATGTATTATAATATTACAATACCCAATAATATATTGTGCGTGTTTAGTTATATTACGTATATGAAATTATAGATTAAAAGTCAAAAGTGCATTAGCTTATCTCACTTGTTCTTGTCGAACCCTTCGGAACCTTTTGCGGAACCTTAGGATTCCGGGGAACCCCGGTTGAGAAACTCTGTATTAGAGGGTTGGACAGAATAGGGATGAGAGGAAGAAGAAAGCCTTGTGCAGCTAGGGTGGGGGAGGAGAGGGGAGGGGAGGCATGCAGTAAGCAAGATCAGTAAATCGGTTAGCATGAAAATAGCGATAAAAGATAGAAAGAGATGCAACATTTCGGCGGTGGGAAAGAATCTGAAGACAGTCAGTCAGAGGAGGGAGTTGATGGGACGAAAAGCTTTTGATTCCACCCTATCTAATAAAGCTGTATGAGTGGAACCCCAAAAATATGCGAGAAGAGTACTCCATACAAGGACGGATAAGGCCCTTGTACAGAGTTAGCAGTTGGATGAGCGAGAAAAACTGGAGGAGACGCCGCTGAACGACTAACTTCATAGAAGCTGTTTTAGCAAGAGATGAGATGTGAAGTTTGCAGTTAAGATTATGAGTGAAGGACAGACCGGGGATGTTCATTATGGAAGAGGGAGACAGTTGAGTGTCATTGAAGAAGAGGGGATAGTTGTCTGGAAGGTTGTGCCGAGTTGATAGATGGAGGAAATTAGTCTTTGAGTCATTGAAAACTACCAAGTTTTTTTTGCCCTAATCAGGAATCTTAGAAAGATCAGAAGTCAGGCGTTCTGTGGCGTCCCTGCGTGATTGTTACTATTATTACTATTATTATTATTATTATTATTATTATTATTATTATTAGAGAGAGAGAGAGAGAGAGAGAGAGAGAGAGAGAGAGAGAGAGAGAGATCAGCTGGGTGGAGGAGCTGCGAAGGGGGAGCCGGGAATCGAGGCGAGCGGGCGGGACGGATTCTTTATGAGAATGTCCGTAATCATTACGTCACCACCGCCACCACGATCATCATCATCAACACCACCACCACCATCATCATTACATCACCACCACTGCTATCACTACTATTACTACTATAGCCATCATTACACCACCACCACCACCACCATCATCATCATCATCATTACATCACCACTGCTATCACTACTATTACTACTTTAACCATCATTACACCACCATCACCACCACAACCACAACCACCATCATCACCATCAGGCAGGTAAACACACCCATGGTACAATAACTTTTTGATAGGTAGACGCACGAGAACATTATTGGAACCACCAGCTGACTCAGTGACGTCATCCGGTCGTGTAAACAACTCCATATCTTCGAGTGAGTGTACACGTGTGGCAGAATTTGATCTTGGATTGTATGTTTCATGTGCCTTAATATTAATTTCTTATTGTTAGTATGGGCAAAGCTAGACCTTGTACAGTGTATGGATGCACGCCTGCCAAGTCTAGTAATTTCAAATATTATTCATTCCGCAAGAACAAGACCATCGCAAGACAGTGGCTCCAAAAATGCTATCTTGCTGACACAGTAAACGTAAATAATGCCGTGATTTGTGAGGAACATTTTAGTTCCGCCCAAATTAAGCGCAATTTGAAATATGAGTTATTAGGTTCCCCACTTCCAAGGAGTTGGAGGATCTAAAACTGAGGCAGTCCCTGATCAAAATCTGCCATTTCGTGGACACGATAATGGAAGTGGCCTTTCTGCAGAAAATACAGGTAAGGAAACTTAGATTTACGGGCTAAATCTGATCAGTTTCAACACTCCAGATTAGAAATTGTATAATCTGCTTATGCCTAATGAACGAAATTAGTTCTACTAGTAGCCTAGACCTAGTCCATAATTTACAGGCTATGCCAGCCTTACAGGCTACTGACTGTACCATGGTACAGTAACTTTTTGATGTCTCTCGTTATTGTACCATGGGTTTACACTCAAGAATAAAGTACCTATATGAAGTGTGAATAGTTTAGGGCCGATGCAAGCTAAAGGAATGGATTGCCACGTTTAAATAGCGGTATGCACTCACGGTCCTTTCATATTACATGCATTTCAATGGCTTACGGTCCCCACTGAAATGCATTTAGTATGTGACAGCACTGTAAACAGAGCGTGACCGTTCCTGTATAGTGTGGATCGCCTTTAGACTCATACGTGCATTAGCCTTTAGCCTCTTGTAGTTTTATATGTAGAGAGAACAGTGAGGTGCTGAGGAAGACGATGAAGGTACATGAAGGCGAAGAGGATCAGAGGAAATCAATGTGCATTATGCAATTATGCATAATGTATATGGCTTGAAAAATCCACTAACAATGTTTTTGAGCCACATCTACTAGGCTATCTGACATGTCTTTATCCGTACAATATCTTGTCTATCGCTATGAAATATCATCAACATTCAATCACTAATGTGTATCATATTTGATTTTCGACTGCATAACTAATGGATCATGAAAAGAAAAAAGTTTTATATTAATTATTCATGATTTATTGAGTAGCAGACTATCGCGATCAGAGCTGGCTAGGCGAGTGGAAGACGTCACAGAAACAGCGTTTCAGAAGACTTAAAAGTAGGGCTGTGAGTTCAAGACTCTCGTGCGTCTACCTGTCTCGTTATTGTACCATGAACACACCCATCCTCTCTCCTCTGCCTCTCCCACCCTCACTCCCTCCCTTCCTCGATCCTTTCCTCCCTCCACATCCTTCCCCCGCCCGCCTCTCGATCATTCCTTTCCCTCTCTCCCTCTCTCTAGCAGTGCTGCCAGATCAAGTTGCCAAAAGTTCCCTGTTTTGCCTAAAAATATTTCCCTATTTAGCGCAGCATTTCCTGTCGTAATTTTTACTTCTTACATACGTACATACACACATTCGTGTGTATATATATATATATATATATATATATATATATATATATATATATATATATATATATATATATATATATATATATATATATATATATATATACACACACACACACACACACACACACACACACACACACGAATATAATATAGCTGTCATAAGTTCAGCTATCAAGCAGGGGCGAGGGAAGGAAGGGGAGGGACGATATAAGGATCTCATACGTGTCATGACACTGTTTGGGTGAATACGGATCTCTATCGGTCTCGTAGAAAACAGGTTCAGCTAGCTAGCAAGGGCGAGGGAGGAAAGGGAAGGGACGGTATACGGGTCTCGTACAAGTCATGACGCTGTTTGGGGATGAGGGAAGGAAGAGTGAACGGTAGAGGAAGGATATAGTGATCGAGAGAGACCTCAGAAGTGGATTGAAATTCAATTGAGAGGGAAAGGAAACAATAAATAATTGATGAAAATTAATACAAATTATTATTGTACGGATGACGGGTGAAGAGGATGGGAGGAGGACAAGGGTGGGGACTGCGGATGAAGGGTGTGAGTCCGTTGGTCAAAATTTCCCTAGATTTTGGAACATTTTGAATTTTCTTCCCTGTTTCCCTGTTGAGACCTAAATTTCCTAAAACAGGAAATCTCCTGCATCTGGCAGCTCTGCTCTCTAGCTCCATCCCTCCCCGCCCCATTTCTCTCTTACCCCCTCTCCCTCCCTCAAGGCCTCCCTCCCTCCCTCCCACCCGCACCCTCCTTCCGTCCACCCAATCCATTACCCTCCCTCCCTCGTCGTCATGAAGATGTGTAGCGTGTACGTACGGAGATAGAAAATGAATAACTCGATATTATTACAGGAGTTTCATAGACGCTCCCGTAACGAAATCTGGGAACAACATGCAGGTGGCCGTGGGAATATTGGGCTAAACTATTGGAGGTGCAAGGAGGGACACGGAAAACTGACATCTATCGGGGAAATGTGAAAGGAGAACCGAGACCAGACCAGGCCAGGGCGGCGGACGTTACTGGTAGTGTCCATAAGCTTCTCCATATGTCACGGGGAGGGAAGAGAGAGAGAGAGAGAGAGAGAGTCACGGGAGAGAGGAGAGAGAGAGAGAGAGAGAGAGAGAGAGAGAGAGAGAGAGAGAGAGAGAGAGAGAGAGAGAGAGAGAGAGAGAGAGAGAGTGAGATGAGAAGGATGAAACCAGAAACTGTCTGAGGAATTTTCGTATACTAATGAGATCACGACAAGGAAAAACAGACAGAAAGACACACAGACGGACAGACAGACAGGTGGACAGAGAGACAGACAAGGAGGGCGGACTGGAAGAAGGAAGATGAGTGTTATGAAAGTTAAGATAAGGAATAGAGAAAATGATGGAAAAAAGTGATAGATAGATAAACAGACAGAAAGAGATAGATGGATAAGATGATAGATAGATGTATAAATAAATGAATAAACAAATAGATAGGATGGTAAGTAAGTAGATAGAATGATAGATAGATAGATAGATAGATAGATAGGTGAACAGAAATGTGGTTAGGTTAGCTTTGTTATAACCTCCGTATCACTTAAAAACATCTATCAGGTCTACTCCATTTAAAAGCCATGTCTTTCCTCTCTATCTTTATCTCTCTTATTTTTCATCATGCTTGAGCCCATTAATTCTCGTTCTCCCTAATTACTAACTTTTATCTGGCATACTCAATTTAAAAACCAATTCTTTCCTATCTCTTTTTTTTATCTGTTTTTCTATCTATTCATTTATTGACTTTTTTTAATTTATCATATTTGAGTACTTTAATTCTTGTTCTCTCTTATTAACTTCTATCAGGCCTACACTATTTCCAGACCAGTTATTTCCTGTATATATTTCTTAGTTAATTTTTATCATGATTTGAGTCCATCATTTGTTGTCTTATCCTGGTTACTGATCCTGAGAAATATCCTACCGTTATCCCTATCACAACCCCTGCACCACTTAACCCCTTGAGTACCATGACGCGTTCTCATATTCATTCTGCTTACTGTTTGGTGATTCTGTACACCTTTAGAAACTTATGTTGGGGTTTGAAATAGTGAAGACTCCAGCCATTTAGCTTCTGACCTCCATAGACCCTTCTTAATGTATATAAAGTCTTTTAATCATACACAAAACTGAAGGTAAAATTGTGTCCCAGTACTGAAGGGGTTGAAGGCCACTTAAGCTACACTTGTATAAGAAATATAAAGAAAACATTAGTCTCTATAATGAATTGGAAGACAGATAAAGAAGATAGATAGATAGATAGATATATGGATAAATAGATAGACAGATTGGAAAATAAAAATCTGCATATGTTATCTTTGTTGTAGCCTGTTGTAGACTGCCACATATAAGCCTGATGGTTCCTTGCAGTCTGCCTTATTTTCTTAATTTGTTATGTTTTTTCGTAATGGATACTCTTCATTTCTCGTACGTGTTTTCACAAATTCTTCTTTGTACTGATTCTAATAGACGTAAATCCTTCATTAAAATCCTTTCCTATATGTTCTTTAAATCAATCTTATTTGTACCGATTCTTAAATCCTTCACTTTTAACTCTTGTATCATTTAAAATCTTTTCCTGTACGTTTTTTAAGCCATTCAGTACCAGGATGTGTCTTAATATTTATTCTGCTTACTATTTGATGATTTTATACAGCTTCAGAAACTTGTGTAGTGATTGAAATAGTGAAGACTTTGGCCATGAATCTTCTGACCTCCATAAACCCTTGCTAGTGTAAATAAAATCTTCTAATGGTACCCAAAACTCGTGGTAAAAATGCGTCCCAGTACTGAAGAGGTTAAATAAATCTTTGTACTAATTCTAATAGACTCTTGTACCACTTAAAATCCTTTTCTCTCTGTCCTTTTTAATAATTCTTCTTTTTACTGAATCAAATAGACGTAAATTTTTCCTCCTTATCCTCTGTGCCACTTAGAAACCTTTGTAAAACTTGGCCGTGATCATAAAGAAGCTCAACCTAATTCTGGCGGGTTGGCAATACTGTACCGCGGCGCAGGTGAGGTGGACGTGCTATACGTCATGTCAGGAGAGGTGAAGGTGATGGATTGGGCGCGTGATTACCTGTGCTGCTGGGGAAGGTGTGGGAGTGGGGGAATGTGAGGGGACACGTGGGTCTGTCTCATTCCTCTCATTCCTCCTGCCTTGAATCCGCGGATGTAGTTTCGCGTGACGGACGGCTCAGGGAAAATAAAGGCGTGGGACGTTTCTCGTTTCCTCTCGTGTCTCCGTTTTCTTCGTGTCCTGCCCCCTTTCCCGCCTCTTTGTCAATAGGGGGGACTTGGGAAATCATACTGGCTAGGATGGAAGAATGAATGGTATCAGTATAAGGGAAGGATGGATAGAATAGATGGTATTAGCACGAAGAAAAGTAAGGATGGATGGATTAGTATGAAAGAAGAGAAGGATGGAGAGAATGGATGGTATTAGTATGAAGGATGGAATATAGTGTATGATAGTGTCAGTTTAACCCATTCAGTACAATGACGCGTTTCCATATTCATTGTGCTCAGTATCTGGTGATTTTATATAGCTTCACAAACTTATCTGGGGGGATTAAAATAGTGAAGACTGTGGCCAGTAATCTTGTGACCTCCATAGACCCTTCCTAATGTCAATGAAATGGTCTAATCGTACACAAATTTCAAGGTGAAAATGTGTCCCAGTATTGAAGGAGTTAAGGGAAGGATAGAAGACTGGATAGTGTTAGTATGAAGAAAGGATGGATTTCATTATTCTTTCCCGTAATCTTAATTTATTCTTTCTTATTTCATCTCTTCGTGTTCCTCTAGTTTCATTGACTTTAATATTTAGTTTTATTTATTCATCAATTCCTCAATATATGTCAGTCTTTCCTGTGTTGGAAATTAAAAGTATCAAGGATCCTATAATGTAAACACGTTTTCTTTGATATATAGAAAAAAAATGTTGAAGAAAATGGGTTATATATATATATATATATATATATATATATATATATATATATATATATATATATATATATATATATATATATATATATATATAGAGAGAGAGAGAGAGAGAGAGAGAGAGAGAGAGAGAGAGAGAGAGAGAGAGAGAGAGAGAGAGAGCTCATAGGCCGGTCTTCGGGTAGGAATGAGACCACAACACACTCCACACACCGGGAAAGCGAAGCCACAACCACTCCAGTTACATCCCGTACCTATTTACTGCTAGGTGAACAGGGGCTATACATTAAGAGGCTTGCCCATTTGCCTCGCCGCGCCGGGACTCGAAAACGGCCCTCTCGATTGTGAGTGGAGAGTGCTAACCACTACACTACGCAATGTGTAATTCACTGTTTGATCTGCTGCAGTCTCTGACGAGACAGCCAGACGTTATCCTACGGAACGAGCTCAGAGCTCATTATTTCCGATCTTCGGATTGGTCTGAGACCAGGCACACACCACACACCGGGACAACAAGGTCACAACTCCTCGATTTACATCCAGTACCTACTCACTGCTAGGTGAACAGGGGCTACACGTGAAAGGAGACACACCCAAATATCTCCACCCGGCCGGGGAATCGAGCCCCGGTCCTCTGGCTTGTGAAGCCTGTGCTCTAACCACTGAGCTACCGGGTGTGTGTGTGTGTGTGTGTGTGTGTGTGTGTGTGTGTGTGCATTTACCTAGTTGTATTTACCTAGTTGTAGTTTTACAGGGCCTGGGCTTTATGCTCGTGTGTCCCCGTCTCCATATCTACACTTATCCAATCTTACTTTAAAAGTATGCACACTTGTTGCAGACACAACTTCTTCATTCAAACTGTTCCACGTGTGTCTGTGTGTCTGATCAGCAGAATTAACCCTTATACTGGCAGGGCCGCCGGGGTGGCTTGTCTAGTAGGCTGCCATGCAGAGCCGCCGCGGCAGCTCTAGCGTAACTTTTCGTCTTCGTACACAGTCAGTCACTAAGTCGTATTAACAGTTATAGTAATAGTAGTAATAGCAATAGTAGTAGTAGGAGTAATAATAATAGTAGTAGTAGTAGTAGTAGTAGTAGTAGTAGTAGTAGTAGTAGTAGTAGTAGTAGTAGTAGTAGTAGTAGTAGTAGTAGTAGTAGTAAGTGGTGATGGTGGTGGTAGTAGTAGTAGTAATTGTAGTAGTAATAGTGGTAATAGTAGTAGTAGTAGTAGTGATAATAGTAGTAGTGTAGTAGTAGTAGTAGTAGTAGTAGTAGTAGTAGTAGTAGTAGTAGTAGTAGTAGTAGTAGTAGTAGTAGTAGTAGTAGTAATTGTTATTGTTGTTGTTGTTTTGTAAATGTATTTTTAATAGTTGTAGTAGTACTAGTAGTAGTACTAGAAGTAGTAGTAGTAGCAGCAGCATAAAAATAAAACATTTTATCGCATCCCCTTCATGCCTTCCTTTTTTCCTCCTATTTACAGAATGCTGTCATTAAAAAGATGAAAGAAAAAAAATTGAAGGACATAAGAAAATCAGAAGCTAAAGTAGATCAAGCTGTGGCAGTTCTTGTATACATGTTTACTTACGTCCATTCATCCTCCCTGTCCAGAAATGTACTTCATCTTCTGAAGTCCGCCATGAAGTAGGCAGCTGCCAGTGCATTACTGGCTCTTTCCAGGCATCTAGGAACATGTGCATCATGATATTCACGGGCAACAGACGTGCAAGGTACACACTCCTTATGTTATACGAAGTGATGCAAAGCTGCCTTGTGTTGTTTCACTGATCACCTTAATTTTCCACAATTTTCAAACACCCTCGTTTTTCACTTGCAATCGATGATTTTCTATTCGGATCAAAATCTAAAATAAGTTTGAAAACAGTTTCGGCCAAAATTTGTTGAGGGCCGTGGCGGCCTTGGGCGCCGCACTGGGGTAGAAGGTGGCTGTTGGGTCCCTCCTGGGGCCCAAGGCAGGGAACTGGCAGCAGGTCCTTCTTTTCCTTTGCGGCCTCAAGCTTCAGTAATAATCATCCACTTGCAGTGACTCATACTAAGTAAGGAGTTACCATAAGCAAGGGATCAATGTCTACCATTCATCAGATGTTGACCAGAGGGGAGTCCTGGTAGGGAAATTAGGGCTTCTTCCATAGAGTCTGGTGGAGGGTGTCTCTTGATTGTGGTAGCACTGGGCTGAATAAATCGCCATGAACGAGGGCACGCTGTGCACCATGCTCTAGACACTGGCAGTACGAGGGGAGTCCTTTAGAGGTGAGAGGGCTCACTTCATGCCAGTGGCTGGGCGTAGTGTGGCACGCTGTGCACCGTGCACCAGACACTGACAAGACGAAAGGGGTCCTTTTGGGGTGAGAGGACTCAATTCATGTCAGTGGCTGGGGCGTGGTGTGTGGCACGCTGTGCGCCATGCACCAGACACTGGCAGTACGAGGGGAGTCCTTTTGGGGTGAGAGGACTCACTTCATGCCAGTCGCTGGGGTGTGGTGTGTGGCACGCTGGGCGCCATACACCAGACACTGGCAGTACGAGGGGGGTCCTTTTGGGGTGAGAGGGCTCGCTTCATGTCAGTGGCTGGAGGTGTGGTGTGTGGCACGCTGGGCGCCATACACCAGACACTGGCAGTACGAGGGGGTCCTTTTGGGGTGAGAGGGCTCGCTTCATGTCAGTGGCTGGAGGTGTGGTGTGTGGCACGCTGTACGTTATGCACCAGACATTGGCAGGACGAGGAGGGACCTCTACTGGTGAGAGGACTCACTTCATGACAGTAGCTGGGGCGTGGTGTGTGGTGGGTCATTGCTCATGGCGATCCGTGTGAGGCGCGGCAAGGTTGCCTCGTCACTGCTGTCACACCCTCGGGACTGGGATGGACCCTTGGGGAGGAAGGGTTCGGCCCAGTACCAACCCATGTAAGTACAATTTAAAGAGTTTCGTCAACATCGACCGCTTCGTTATCCTGAAATCGCATCGAGGGAATCGCATAGTGGAAAATATTATCGTGGAAAATCGTATCATAGAAATTAGCATCGTAGAAAATCGCATCGTGGGAAATATTATCGTGGAAAATCGCATCGTAGAAAATCGCATCGTGGGAAATATTGTCGTGGAAAATCGCATCGTAGAAAATCGCATCGTGGGAAATATTATCGTGGAAAATTGTATCGAAGGAAATCGCATCTTGAAAAATCGGGCCGTGGAAAATATTATCGTGGAATATCGTGGAAAATCGTATCGTAGGAAATCGCATCGTAAAAAACCGCATCGTAGAAAATCGCATCATAGAAAAATCGTGGAAAATCGTATGGTTATCGTGAATTTGTTTATTATTTATTTATTTATCTATTTATCATTTACTTAACAATATACATGTACTGTACCATAGTGTTATTTATATTTGTCGATATTATATTCATTTTTGATTCAGACTACATAGAAATGAGAGAGAGAGAGAGAGAGAGAGAGAGAGAGAGAGAGAGAGAGAGAGAGAGAGAGAGAGAGAGAGAGAAGACTGTCTTGTTTAGAAAATATACATATGCATACAAGTGAATTAAAGGTTGGTTTGTCTGTCTGTCTGTTTGTCTCTCTCTCTCTCTCTCTCTCTCTCTCTCTCTCTCTCTCTCTCTCTCTCTCTCTCTCTCTCTCTCTCTCTCTCTCTCACCAGTTCGAGAATAAATTTAATCATTTCGTGAACAATATTCACCAAAAATGAGATTCCTCATGAGTTGAATTTGTTCACCTTTTCAAAGAAGAAATTAGCACGTTTTTCATTCTTTCCGTTGATATTTTTACCGAGCCACACGTTTTACTGAATTTTCTCATCGATTTTAATAGTTTCACTCCTGGAGCCAGACAGAACGTTTGTTATTTACTAGTTGTTGTTGTTAACGTTATTTATATCGCCATTGTTGTCAGTATTTCTTTTTATCCAATGTCAAAATTATATCTATCATTTTTATCATTATTATTTATAGCAACGTAATTATTATTATTATTATTATTATTATTATTATTATTATTATTATTATTATTATTATTATTATTATTATTATTGTTATTATTATCATTATTATCATTAATATTATTACTATCAGTATTATTATTGTTGTTGTTGTTGTTGTTGCTGTTGTTTTATTATTATTATCACCATCACCTCACCTTGATCATCATTATTACACGCGGGAGTGGAGCTGGACACTGGCTACATGTGATGAAGACTCTTTGGTACAAGTTTTGACCAAGTTGATATGATCAGAATGACATTAACTCATAAATACTGCTCTCTCTCTCTCTCTCTCTCTCTCTCTCTCTCTCTCTCTCTCTCTCTCTCTCTCTCTCTCTCTCTCTCTCTCTCTCTCTCTCTCTCTGATGAAAGTGAGGGTACAGGATAATTGGTGCATCACTAAGGCTTTCCAGATGAAATGAGGGTAAATCAAGGAAGGAAAGCACATGGAAGTCAGGTGCAGGTAAGCAGCAACCTTCACAAGTTAAAAGCAAGAATTGGGCATGCCAATTTATAGATAATATTTCATTAGTTTAATGGGAAATGGGCTCTGGTCAAATGGGCAAAATAAGAAATAAAAGGATAAAAAAAAGGTTCACTGTAGATGAAAGTCCCGAAAGTGTGTCGAGCAAAAAATAGATAAATAAATAAATAAGGCATCTAAAATTGTAATATGGAGGAATTAAAACGAACACCCTTTTGTCATTCAAAGAACCATCCTCGTAGTAACACTGAATTAATAACCCACGAAGATACAAGCCTCCAGTGTAACAGAGTATGAACTGGCGAGAGCGTGGAGACGATCATGTACAGGCGGTAAGATGACACCTTATCACCCTGCCAGACCCAACCCTCACAGCAGCATTGAATTATACACCATGATAGAGTGCTGTCGTTATAAAGGTTATTGCGCAACACTCATCAGTATCAGTATCCTTGCGCTATGCTGATTGGAACATCTCGCTGTACAATTATAGATACTTCCAGAGTCGTTATTTGTGAGGGAGCAGAGAGATGGCAAGACTGCATACTATATAATATCTTCAACGAGGCTGACTGAATAAGAGGTAAGGTGTGGGATTTAAAATGTGGAGCCTTATTGTGTAGAACGAGTGCTGAGAGTGGAGGAGTCGCTCTGATATAAAGGAAAGAGAATAGTTGTGTTTATTTGACAGGAAGATTATTTATGGTGGGAAAGCTTGTGAGATAGTTGAGTGTGAGGGAGAAGGTTAGTGTAGTGCAAGGGAAGGGATAGGTGTGTGGCAGTTGTCTTGTGTTTAGTTGATAGGGACAATAACTGACGTGTCTCCTAAAGGAAGCTTGCTGATAGGAAAGCGTTGGAGGTACCTGAGAGTGAGGGAGGTTAGTCTAGTGCAAGGGAGGGAATAGGAGTGTGGCAGGTTGTGGTTAGTTCGTAAGGGGCAATAGTTTATGTTACTCTTAAGGGAAGGTTGCTGAGGGGGAAAGTCATACACGGTGTACTGGTGTTCTGAAGGGTCGTTTTGCCTTTGAGTCTTTGTCAATATTTCTCTTCCTTTCGTTTAGTATCCATGTAGGTTTGGTTTCTTTTCCGTGGCCATCAACGAGCACCACTACACCAGCTTTTGTCCAGTCACAGTGAAGGAAAGGAGTTTGTGTCTGTGTGTGTCCGGCTTTCGATCTTATTCTTCTCTTCGCGTTCCATGTTTCTCTTCCTCTAGCTCTTGTTTGCCTGCGTGGTTTTGTGTCATTTCCTTTGCCGTCACCGGGAACCACTGCACTTCACACTACCTGTTTTATCGCACCTTCTTTTGTCCAGACACAGTGAAGTAAAGCAGTTTGTGTATTTGCGTGGGCGGCTCTCCTTTCCATATCCCTCTTCCTTCAGCTTTTGTTTTCCTGTGTGGTATAGTGTCTTTCTCTTCGCCATCACTGTTAGCCACTGCACTTCACACTACCTGTCTTAACACACCTGCTTTTGTCCAGTCACAATGAAGGAAAGGAGTTCAGTGTTCTTAAGGCAATGGACACCGCGCGACCTTCTTTACCGCATGCGTTCGTTCCAAATCAGTAGTGAAGAATCGGACTCTTTTGTACTTAATTGAGACGTGTTGACAATGGACATAACACTTATTGCATTTAGTTGTCTTGTGAATAGTGAAGGACACGATCTTTGTCTTCTGCGCATGCGCAGAAGACGCAACTAAACACTTTGTCACGGGCCACACTTTGGCATGTGACACCGGCACACGCCTATCCCACCCTGCTTAAAAAAAGTGAAGGCAGTTACAGTGCGCGGAGCTGATGAGGGTGTGGGCGCCGGGCGGAGCTTAAACGCTTTTACACGCAAAACATTAATAGGCCTCGCTCTCCCGTGTTAATAATGGGAAATTGCCACTCTCTTTTGCATCACTAGAGGAAAGCTAAAGAGAACTGATGGTTTGACTTTTGTAAACCATATTATAGTTTTGTCAAAATGTCATGCAGACCCTTTATTAATGGTGTTAATGCCAAAAGCTGCAATATTGAAAAAAATACACCAGGCATTTCCAGGAGAAATGATGGTAAAAAGATTGCTTCCTCTCGTTCATTGCATGGCAAGGAACAAACACTGAAGGAACATTTCACTGATAGATGCTTCACAATGCACACTCACATCAAATCACTCAGAGAGAGAGAGAGAGAGAGAGAGAGAGAGAGAGAGAGAGAGAGAGAGAGAGAGAGAGAGAGAGAGAGAGAGAGTATATTTGACATGTGCATGTGTTGAGTTATTGGTATACCAAGACAAATCAACCTTCAGGCCAACTTTCACCTGATAAACAGTTTATTTATCCTTCATTTCGAATGCACATGTATATGTAGCCTGCATGTGTACATCTACATGCACATGCACATGTGTACATGTGTACATGATCTGGTCCAGCCAAACGTTTGCCCCAAAGACAGCTTCCATGTGCACCTCTCACCCAAGTCCACCAACGCTGGAAAACACTGTATTATCTCGCTGGTATGTAGGATTTACCGTCTAAATCTTCGTGGCGCGGTGTGCCACGACTATTGCGAGTCTTTTAAGGTCACATGTATGGAAGGCGGCCTCCAAACATGGACATAACAATGAAAATAACTCGGGCGTTTCCATGTGTTGTCAATGGGCGGCTGGTAAATGGTAAGTGGGGTCATTAGAGGGGCAGCAGCGGTACACTAGCGCGTCCCATTCACTTTGGTGACGTCACGCCGCCTTCTCTTGTTCAACCTCCTTGGTTGAAATATTTAAAGAAAGGTGACTTGATGCAATGAATTGTAAAGGTGTACTGCTTGGAAGGTACCGCCACCCCACCTCCCACGAGTCACCTCACCAAACTACAATGTTGTGTTATTATTGTTATTATTATTATTATCATTATTTTATTATTATCATTATTATTATTATTAATATTATTATTATTATCATTATTATTATTTCTAGTACTATTATTATTATTATTATTATTATTATTATTATTATTATTATTATTATTATTATTTATTATTATTATTATTATTATTATTATTATTATTATTATTATTATTATTATCATTATTATTACTATTATCATTATTATTTATACTATTATTATTCTTTTTTAATTTTTTATATATATTTTTTTCTAATATTTTTATGCAAGAGGGAAAGGTGACAAGGACAACAAAATGTTAGATAAGAAAAATGGACACTGGACTTACAGGTCCCTAAAAGGTCCGAAAGAGTCATCCAAAAGCCAGGGACAAATGTGTTGACATCTTTCTCTTAAAAGAAGAGTGAAGTGGTAGGAAGATGGAAATACAGAAGCAGGCAGGAGTTCCACAGTTACCAGTGAAAGGAATGAGTGAATGAGAATACTGGTTAACTGTTGTATTAGAGCAGCGTGTCTCAACCGTTTTACTCTTCACTAACCCTTAAAATAAATGACATGTCTCAAGGAACCCCTGCGCAAAAGCAAAATTATATACCATATTGAATTTCTCGTTTTATTTTCGTTCTATTTCACGTGACAAATATCATTATATAAATTTTTGAATAAGTAATTTAAGGAAAAATAATGTATTATAATATTACAATACCCAATAATATATTGTGCGTGTTTAGTTATATTACGTATATGAAATTATAGATTAAAAGTCAAAAGTGCATTAGCTTATCTCACTTGTTCTTGTCGAACCCTTCGGAACCTTTTGCGGAACCTTAGGATTATGGGGAACCCCGGTTGAGAAACCCTGTATTAGAGGGTTGGACAGAATAGGGATGAGAGGAAGAAGAAAGCCTTGTGCAGCGAGGGTGGGGGAGGAGAGGGGAGGGGAGGCATGCAGTAAGCAAGATCAGTAAATCGGTTAGCATGAAAATAGCGATAAAAGATAGAAAGAGATGCAACATTTCGGCGGTGGGAAAGAGGCTGAAGACAGTCAGTCAGAGGAGGGAGTTGATGGGACGAAAAGCTTTTGATTCCACCCTATCTAATAAAGCTGTATGAGTGGAACCCCAAAAATATGCGAGAAGAGTACTCCATACAAGGACGGATAAGGCCCTTGTACAGAGTTAGCAGTTGGATGAGCGAGAAAAACTGGAGGAGACGCCGCTGAACGACTAACTTATTTTTATTATTATTATTATTATTATTATTATTATTATTATTATTATTATTATTATTATTATTATTATTATTATTATTATTATTACTGTGAAGGGGGCATGACACTGGCCTATGATACGCGGAAGGAGGCACATCCGCTCCAGATAGGCGGAACTTTTCCCAGATTAGATTAGCGGATGGATTAGATGGATCATATATATTCCGGTTCTCCGTATGTTGTCCCAATGCAAAAATAAACATAAGATATGTAATAAAACTTCATCATTCAAACTAAAAAAACGGCCCTAAACTTTTTATATTGGAATATTAAATAATATTTCCTCAATGTAGAAAGATGAAATGTCTGTATATCATGTCGAGAGAGAGAGAGAGAGAGAGAGAGAGAGAGAGAGAGAGAGAGAGAGAGAGAGAGAGAGAGAGAGAGAGAGAGAGCGAGCGCCAAAACTTCGCGAACTTTACATTTGGCGCCACTCCCTCACTCACTAAGTTAAGCATCACTCCATGCCAAAGCCACGCCCACTACGCCCATGACAGTCACGCCCCCTTGTTCCCGATTGTCAAGGTACAGGCGTCGTGGTAGTCGAAAATAGTCGCGAATGTTTTCATCCGCGAATACTGCGACCACGTGGTTTTTAAAGGAATTTGTTTACATCTGGCGCGGAGGGAGGAGCTTAGGATGACGTCATGGGACATCCCTGCTTGCTGGTTGGCTCACACTGCCCCTCCTCCCCACACCACAACTACTACTACTACTACTACTACTACTACTACTACTACTACTACTACTACTACTACTACTACTACTACTACTACTACTACTACTACTACTACTACTACTACTACTACTACTACTACTACTACTACTACTACTACTACTACTACTACTACTACTACTACTACTACTACTACTACTACTACTACTACTACTACTACTACTACTACTACTACTACTACTACTACTACTACTACTATTACTACTACAACAACAACTACTATTACTACTACTACTACGACTACTAGAACAATTACTACTACACTATTACTGCTGGTGCTACTATTATACCACAGTACACACACACACACACACACACACACACACACACACACACACACACACACACACACACACTAACTAGTGTAATATGCAAGATGTGTGAAAGAATAATAAAGAAACAATGGATCGAGTTCGTTGAAGACAACAAATGAATATCAAAGAGCCAATTTGGTTTTAGAAAAAGACGGTCTTGTGTAACTAATTTATTGAGTTTCTATTCTAGAATAGTTGATAGAGTAGAAGAGAGAGAGGGATGGGTTGACTGTATTTATTTGAATTTAAAAAAGGCGTTTGACAAAGTGCCACATGCACGATTACTATGGAAGTTAGAGGAGAAGGGTGGCTTAAAAGGAAGCACATTGAGATGGATAGAAAATTATTTGAGGGGGAGAGAAATAAGGATGGTAGTTAAAGATATGAAGTCCAAGTGGAGAGCAGAAGAAAGCGGAGTGCCACAGGGGTCAGTATTGGCAACAATACTTTTCCTCATTTATATTAACGACATGCCAGAGAGAGTGAACAACTACATAAATCTGTTTGCAGATGATACGAAACTGTGCAGAGTTATAAAGCAAAAAAAGGATTGTGAAATACTGCAAGAAGACCTAAATAAGATCTGGGAATGGAGTAAAAAGTATGAAATGGAATTCAATGTGAACAAAAGCCATGTCATGGAAATGGGAAAGAGTGAAAGACGACCCGTGGGAATCTATAATATGGGAGATGGAGTAGAACTGGAGAAAGTAAAAAGGAAAAAACTTAGGAGTGACGATGGAAGAAAACAATCAACCGGTAACTTTTAGAGAAACATATAATTTGCTGAGGAATATTGGAGCAGCATTTCACTACATGGACAAAGAAATGATGAAGAAATTGATAAGTACTATAATAAGACCCAGATTGGAATATGCAGGAGAAGTGTAGACCCCTTATAAAAAAAAAAACACACATAAGGAAGTTGGAGAGGCTACAAAAAATGGCTACAAGAATGTTTCCAGAATTTGAAAGGATGACATATGAGGAGAGACTAAAGGCTATGGATCTTCCAACCCTGGAACAAAGAAGGGAGAGAGAAGATCTGATACAAGTTTATAAATTGATCAACGGAATGGACCAAGTGGATAATGAGAAACTGATGCTGAGAGAAGAATATGACATTCGAAGCACAAGATCGCATAGTAAAAAGCTGAGAAAAGGAAGATGTCTGAGAGATATAAAAAAAAAATATATAGTTTCCCGCAAAGATGTATTGAGATGTGGAACAGTTTAAATGAAGAAGTAGTGTCTGCAACGAGTGTGGATACTTTTAGAGTAAGATTGGATAAGTGTATATATGGAGACGGGGCAACACGAGCATAAGGCCCAGGCCCTGTAAAACTACAACTAGGTAAATACAACTAGGTAAATACACACACACACACACACACACACACACACACACACACACACACACACACACACACACACACACACACGTCCACGTGTAAGTTAGAATTCCATCACATACCACTTTGAAGTTATGTCATTTGTGGAGTGGTTTGAAGTTAGCTACATGTCACCAAGATACCTACCCAGGTTCTAGGTGGTTGCAACAAAGACGCGCTTGGGTGGTGATATGAGCCCTAATATGCCCATCACTATAAAGAAAATTGCCTGCGCCACTAATGGGTGGAAGCTGAACAGCGCTATAGGCCATAAATTAAACAACAACAAAACAAAAGAAACACAAAGACAGACAGACAGACAAGACCTGCTAACACTGACGGAGGATGGAGACACACGAACAAGAGAAGGAGATGCAAATGTCATGAAAATTCAGTGTCTGAGGAACATTAAGAAGTTCAGTGAAAGAAAGAAATTACTGTTGAGAATGAAGGAAGGAGATTTAATAAATGAGAATGAAGGAAGGAGATTTAATAAATGAGAATGAAGGAATACAAAGAGTGTGAGAGAAATTGGAGACAGGGCCGAAGCATCGGCACGAGATTCAAACCCACGAAACACACCTTAACAAATATCAAAACACCAATATCAACAAACTCTCATACCCAGGAATGAATACAAGTAAATCATATAAATTATCAACACTTCTTCTTATGCACCAGCAACCACTGGACTAAAAACCGGAAAGAATTAACATTTATAGGTAAAGGTCGGTTAATCTTGGGCCCTCCAGGACTTCAGAGTCCAGATCGTCTCACAGTTAGTGGTGTCTGGGCAGTGGTGTGGAGAGTGCAGTTTTTTTTTTATTTTTCCTATTTATACCATGTGGGCTTTTTCACGGGAATTTATGGGCTAAAGGGGATACTTTTTAGGGTACCTCCTATCTCAAAGCCCACCCGCTAGGAAACCGTTGCCCCGAGTGAGGAAGTCCAGCCTACACTCGGAACGTGGACAGGATTCGAACCTGTGTGCTTGGAGACCCCTTAGACCCCAAAGCACGCATGGTTCCACTGTACCACTGCGGACCCCATCTGTTGCATCAGTGTTGAGGATATTGTTATTATCTCGTCAGCTGCGTGGATTTACCACTACGACGTCCGGACGCAGGGAGGAAGAGAGAGCAGGAGAGAGTGAGTACCAAGTTAGTTTAGACGTGAGAAGTTTGACATTAGTGATTGATATGTACAAATGAGGTCAGCTCTGAAACAGTGTGGTCAGTTTTATAAGCACGTGTGATGTTACTATTATTCCAAGACTACTATTACTGTTCACTGTTACTTATGTCAGGTTAAAACTATATTAGGTAACTAATTACCACTATGTTACCAGAGAGAGAGAGAGAGAGAGAGAGAGAGAGAGAGAGAGAGAGAGAGAGAGAGAGAGAGAGAGAGAGAGAGAGAGGAGGAATGAATAACACCATTGTGAAAGAAAACGAAGATATTTCTTGTAATACTCAATTAAATTTGGATGCAATTTGTTTATTTGTTTTACGATGTGTTCAGTCACGTAATTGCTTAACTGCTAACATAATAAGCTTGGTAACTATCCTGAGTACTTATTGACACGCGTGCTTTGCTAGTGTTGTCAGTGAGGAGCAGTGGTGGATCCTGGATCAAATTTTGGGAGTTGCTAACCTGAATTCCTGTATCCCTTGAGATTGGCGGCGAGCCTTGACTATCACTTGGAGGGTTCAAAATTTTGAAAGCTCATCAATCTTAAGGGCTTTTTAAAGCTCTATGCAGAGCTATTCCGATGTAACAAGAGCAGTAATAACTTATAAATTTGACTGAATAATTAGATTACCTTTGCTCAGTTAAGTGAAATAATAGCATTTTTCAGAAAGCCTGTTTACATTATTGTTCCGTATATACCTATTATTACCTTATATATATATATATATATATATATATATATATATATATATATATATATATATATATATATATATATATATATATATATATATATATATATATATATATATATATATATATATATATATATATATATATATATATATATATATACCTATAT
The DNA here is from genome assembly GCF_017591435.1 of Portunus trituberculatus. Classification (NCBI taxonomy): domain Eukaryota; kingdom Metazoa; phylum Arthropoda; class Malacostraca; order Decapoda; family Portunidae; genus Portunus; species Portunus trituberculatus. The sequence goes on from NC_059268.1 coordinate 2,132,662, forward strand.
ATATATATATATATATATATATATATATATATATATATATATATATATATATATATATATATATATATATATATATATATATATATATATATATATATATATATATATATATATATATATATATATATATATATATATATATATATATATATATATATATATATATATATATATATATATATATATATATATATATATATATATATATATATATATATATATATATATATATATATATATATATATATATATATATATATATATATATCCTCGATGATGATAAAAGTGAACGTTGTGGTGGTTGAGCCCCCTGAGTCCCCTCCCTCCCCTGGATGCAGCAGTGGTTGTTGTTTTAGGCATTATTGTTGCACCAGTGTTCTGTGTTGTTCTTGTGTGGTGGGTGCCGTGTTTTTTTTTTTTTTTTTTTTTACGGTTAGGCCTATAGCGCCTGTAGGCACACTTGAAGAGTGTATGGAAAGCGCTGTTCAGCTTCCGCCCATTAGTGTCGCAGGCAATTTTATTTATAGTGGTACACATATTAGGGCCCATATCACCGCCCAAGCTCATCTTGAGTGTAACCACCTAGAACCTGGGTATCATGGTGATATGTAGGTAACTTTAAACCACTCGACAAATGGCAAAGTGTTTTAAGGCTGTACGTGGTGGGATTCGAACCTACGCGTAGACGTCTGTCCGATCCCACGCTCACCACCTTATCCACTATGCCACCGCCTCCCTGGTGCAGGAATAGCTTCCCCTGATGCAAGGTGGCTTACCTCTGCGTGCTGCAAGGTGGCTTGGTCTTGCCTACTGCAAGGTGGCTTAGCTTTTTGTGCTGCAAGGTGGCTTAGCTTTTTGTGCTGCAAGCTGACTTAGCTTTGTGTGCTGCAAGGTAGCTTAGCTTTGTGTGCTGCAAGGTGGCTTACTTTGTGTGCTGCAAGGTGGCTTAGCTTTGTGTGCTGACTTAGCTTTGTGTGCTGCAAGCTGGCTTAGCTTTGTGTGCTTAGCTTTGTGTGCTGCAAGCTGACTTAGCTTTGTGTGCTGCAAGGTGGCTTAGCTTTGTGTGCTGCAAGGTGGCTTAGCTTTGTGTGCTGCAAGGTGGCTTAGCTTTGTGTGCTGCAAGGTGGCTTAGCTTTGTGTGCTGCAAGGTGGCTTTGTGTGCTTTGTGTGCTGCAAGGTGGCTTAGCTTTGTGTGCTGCAAGGTGGCTTAGCTTTGTGTGCTGCAAGGTGGCTTATCTTTGTGTGCTGCAAGGTGGCTTAGCTTTGTGTGCTGCAAGGTGGCTTAGCTGTGTGTGCTGCAAGGTGGCTTACCTTTATGTGCTGCAAGGTGGTTCATTGAGGAGTGAAAGGTGTCAAGTTTAGTTGGGAAACATGAAAGATGACTGAAAGAAAAAGAAGCAAAGATAATTATTATTTTTTTTCGTAACAGCAAGAAATGAATGATTATATTAACTGTCAGCCGCAACAAACTTATTTTATTAACCAGTCCCACTAACAAGAACTAACAAGAACTCTTTAAGTACTACAGTTTCCCCTAGACAACCCAAAGCAGCAGTGTTATGAAAGCCTCTGGAGAGTTTACTATGAAGCTAAAACATAGATGATATTTATTTGCCTCCAATAAGTTAAACAAGTTTAGTTACAATTAAATAATTCTTTCCTTTTCTTCAAAACAGTATAAATATTCTACCGAGAAGGGTAACACTAACAATATGAAGAGTACGCCTTGCTACTGCCATGTATGGTCAACTTATCAAGCATTCACATCACTAGACAGTGCTTGTATTCACACACACACACACACACACACACACACACACACACACACACACACACACACACACACACACACACACACACACACACACACTAATAATAATAATAATAATAATAATAATAATAATAATAATAATAATAATAATAATAATAATAGTAATAATAATAATAATAATAATAATAATAATAATAATAATAATAATAATAATAATGATAATGATAATAACAGTAAAGCTCATTATATTAGTTAGATTTGCTTTTAACAATATTTCACATCTCAAAGAAATAATATTGATAATAGTAGTAGTCCCCAAGGAGGGTGAATAAGAGGCGGCGGCAAGACGTCACCAAAGTGAAGGGCGCGCCATTAGTCAGCTGGTGCCCCTGTAACGACCCGCCTTACACCCAAAACTTTACCAGCCGCTCATTGAAAATTCATGGGAACGCGCGAGTTATGCTCCAAATTTGGCGTCTTGTGTCATGTTTGGAGACCACCTACTCATAAGTGACTTGAAAAGAGTGTTGGTAGGTGTGGCATGTCGTGCCGCGAAAATTGAGACGGGAAATATTAGTGCCGCCGGAAGGACAGTGGTTTGAGAGAAGGACAGTGGTGCGACAGTTACTTCCTCTGCCACTGCCTGCTCCTCCCAGACAGATCATGGACTGCGGTTTTACTGAGTCTACTTGTCCACAATGATGTATAAGATGTTCTAAACGGAAACACTTTGTCATTGCAATCTGTTGCCATTTTAACAATCCCTGGTAACGTAAACTTAGAACCACCATCTGTACACTCAGTAATTCTATCCATTGCACGAAGTAAAATGCTTCAAAATAATTCCCAAGATTCTGTCTTTTATAAGCATGACTGTGTCTATGTACCCCAGCCACCCACCACACTTGTCATTACGCTCACAAAAGATTGTTGTCTATATATTGCTGCATTTGTACTGTTTAAACCAAAGCAGTGTTTGCAGTGTGAAAATATTATCGTGGAAAATCGAAGCGTGGAAAATATTATTTATTTATTTATTTATCTATTTATCATATACTTTATGATATATATTGGATGTACCATGGTGTTATTTGTAATTCTCAATATCATTTTTCATATTTTCATACATAATTCAGGACAGATTTCCAATCTGGGGTGCTAGCACTCTCTGGGGGTGCTGAAATCAATCATTGGAGGTGCTGGGAAGTGAAGCACACACTTCACTTTCCTTTATCCTTCTAATAACAAGATTTTAATGGTGGGTGCTGGACTCCTTAGACATGACAACAGGGGGTGCTATGGTCGGAAAAGGTTAGGAAACACTGTTCTAGGTGGTTACACCAAAGATGCACCTTGCTGGTGATATGAGCCCTAATTTGGGTACCACTATAAATAAATTCCTGCGCCACTAATGCTTGGAAGCTGAACAGCGCTTTCAGTACTATTCAAGTTACCTTCAGGAGCTATAGGCCAGGACATTAAAAAAAATGTAGTAGTAGTAGTAGTAGTAGTAGTAGTAGTAGTAGTAGTAGTAGTAGTAGTAGTAGTAGTAATAGTAGAAGTAGCAGTAGTAGTAGCTGTAGTAGTAGTAGCAAGAGAAGCAGCAAATAATGTCCATGCACTCTCCACAAACTGTAGGGTGAGACACAGTCACGTTTCACTTACTCTGAGTACAAACTCGCCACATTTCCCTCTCTCCCTCCTTTCCCACTTTCTCTCTCTGTCCCTCTCACTCACTCACACACCCACTCACATACCCTCCTACTCTCTTCCTCCTCTCCCACGCTCTCTCTGTCCCTCTCACTCACTCACACAGCCACTCACACACCCTCCTACTCTCTCCCTCCTCTCCCACACTCTCTCTGTCTTTCTCACTCACTCACCCACACACTCACACAGTGCCCCACTCTCTTTCTCTTCTGCCACGGTCTCTCTGTTCCTCTCACTCACTCACTCACTCACACTCTGCCTAACTCTCTCCCACACCCACACTCCCTCTCTGCCCCTGTCACTAACTCACACACTCACCCACACACCCACCTCCTCTCTCCTTCCTTTCCCACGCTCTCTCTGTCTCTCTCACTCACTCTCTTGTTAGCTATTCCAGTGTAAGCATTCATGAGTTCATACCTATAAATCTTCGCGGGGTATATCTCGGCTCTTCACAAGTTTTGCACAAGTTGCTCCCCACCAACCGCCAGTGTGGTTCCTCTGTCTGGGTGTTGAAGATTATTGTGTCTTTCGTCTCGCTTTGAGTTTCACTTGAATCTTGTAACACGACTGTGATTGATATGTTTCTTGTCTGTACTTAACTTACCCTCGTAAGGAGACACTCTTCCACTTCTTTTCCCTTCCCTCAGGTAATGATCTTTTCCTCCTCCTCCTCCTCCTCCTCCTCCTCCTCCTCCTCCTCCTCCTCCTCCTCCTCTTCCTCCTCCTCCTCCTCCTCCTCCTCCTCCTCCTCCTCCTCCTCCTCCTCTTTCCTTTTCTTTACTGATACTATTTTGAATTTCTTGTACGTCAGATTTCCTTCTTGAAATATTACATGTGTTGCTGCTGCTGCTGCTGTGTTATACTACAATACTGTGACGACCACTACTACTACTACTACTACTACTACTACTACTACTAGTAATAATAATAATAATAATAATGATAAAGATAATGATAATAATAATAATAACAACAACAACAACAACAACAACAACAACAACAACAACAACAACAACAACAACAACAACAACAACAACAACAACAACAACAACAACAACAATAATAATAATAATAATAATAATAATACTGCTGCTACTACTGTTATCACCACGACTACTACTACTACTTCTATTACTACAGCTACTACTACAACTACTATCACTACTTCTACTATTACTACTACTACTACTACTACTACTACTACTACTACTACTACTACTACTACTACTACTACTACTACTACTACTACTACTTCTACTACTGGTATTACTAGACCACCACTACTACTACTATAATTAGAACTACTACTACTACAAAATACTACTACTACTACTACTACTACTACTACTACTACTACTACTACTACTACTACTACTACTACTACCAACTACCAACTCTACTACTACCACTACTACTAACTCATCTTACCAACTACTACTACTACTACTACTGATCAAGCATAAACCTTAAAGATACCACCACCACTACCACTACTATTACCACCACCACCACCACCACCACCTCCACTACAATAGGTCACCTTATTAATTCCGGAAGAGCAGCCTGGATACAACATACCGTCAATTGATTATGAAGGGCCGCGCCGTGTTCACCTTAATGGATTCTCGAACACTCGCTAAATGAAATCACTTTTATCTCCTCCATCTCTCTCTCTCTCTCTCTCTCTCTCTCTCTCTCTCTCTCTCTCTCTCTCTCTCTCTCTCTCTCTCTCTCTCTCTCTCTCTCTCTCTCTCTCTCTCTCTTCTGAGTCGCTTACTTATTTCAGAGTCTATTATCAGTGTGTGTGTGTGTGTGTGTGTGTGTGTGTGTGTGTGTGTGTGTGTGTGTGTGTGTGTGTGTTACTTTAATTACAAATGTTTTCATCAATTATCATGTTATCATTCATTATTATGTTTGAACTTGCCACACGTCTGTCAAATCAACTCTAATATTACATCAACGCCACTTCTCTGGTCAGTGTCTCAAAGGAAATTTAATCCCTTCAGTAGTGGGAAGCACTTTTATCATTGAGCGTTGGTTATTAATGTCTCACGCGAAGGGAAGAAAGTGCTTCACATACTGGAGATTTTATCGTTTATTGCAGATGTAGAAAGTTAAAAAAGTTTAATGACACTTACATTTTTCAAGGTGTGAATGTTTGTAGTCGCCTGACAACATGGCAACACTGAGGCACCATGACTGGTCCTAGCTGTGTTCTCTTTGTGTTCTGAACAATGCTTTATTTCTTAGAGTGTCTTTGTAGTTCTTGTGTGGAGTATATGTGTTGTGACAGGCTGCAACTGGTGTCTTGCGTTGGTGACACACGAAGAAAGGGAGGCAAGGTAAGAATGGAGAGGCTCAGGTTCAGGTTCAAGTGATGGTGCGGAGGGAGACTCGCCTTTGTAACAAAACTCCCTCTTGTATTTGTCTCATGCACGTACAGGGCTGTCTTATGATTTGTTATTGTCACATTTTCTATTTTGTTTTATTTTGCCAAACGTACAAGTAACTTTGAGCGGTGTTTCATACCGGGACGGCCAAGTGTAGTACGTGTGATGGCTTCTTTCAGCTTCCTTTCTTTTCTCATGTTCTTAAGCTCTGATGTTTGTTTCCTCACCTCCTCTCAAGTAACGAGGTCGACAAAGTTGGAAATGAGCACAACAAAGAACACTTTTCTACAGTCAGTTTTACTCCCACGTTCACAAACGCCTTCACCTCTCACTACGACAACTCTCACTACAATTGTCCAAAGCAACATATACTACTAGCTGGGTTTTCAAAATATATTTTTCCTTTAATAAACAAGAAATCTTGCCAATCTGTCACCAGAACCATAAAAGTACTCTTAAGAACACGAGTGTCTTCAACTGGAGCCTTTGGAAAGCAGTGAGTGAGAGGAGAGATGAGTGTTTGGGCAGGAGGATGCTGGATCTGCCAGACAGGAGAGAGAGAGAGAGAGAGAGAGAGAGAGAGAGAGAGAGAGAGAGAGAGAGAGAGAGAGAGAGAGAGAGAGAGACTCTGCATGCAGTGAATGATGACTCGCGGGTGATGGGAGTGACAAGACAAAGGAAAAGAAAGTGATCCGCTGCACCAACTCGACGGACACTAAGCCAGGGAAGGAATATTAATTCTGCAATACACCCAATGAAGCTCCGAAAGATCAATGTATTATTATCAGTGTATTGCTGAGTCGGTATACAAAATGTGTATAAAGTTGATATATTTGATTGTCAGGGTGATGTGTGTGTGTGTGTGTGTGTGTGTGTGTGTGTGTGTGTGTGTGTGTTTCACTCTTTGATCTCCTGCAGTCTCTGACGAGACAGCCAGACGTTACCCTACGGAACGAGCTCAGAGCTCATTATTTCCGATCTTCGGATAGGCCTGAGACCAGGCACACACCACACACCGGGACAACAAGGTCACAACTCCTCGATTTACATCCCGTAGCTACTCACTGCTAGGTGAACAGGGGCTACACGTGAAAGGAGACACACCCAAATATCTCCACCCGGCCGGGGAATCGAACCCCGGTCCTCTGGCTTGTGAAGCCAGCGCTCTAACCACTGAGAAACCGGGCGCGTGTGTGTGTGCGTGTGTGTGTGTTGGCGTGAGGTTGTCCTGTGTGGGCAGTGGGCGTGATATTGGGGTAGTTGAGTGTCCCGCTGGGTTACGCTGCGACATAAAGTTTGGCACCACATTCGCCTACAACGTTTGTTCTGTGTTGTTTGTGTTTGATTGTGTTAGTTGTGCAGTTCAGGAAAGATAAGTTAACCTGCTCTTCTTTTGTTGTGTGTGTCCGTCACGATGATCGTTTGCAGTGTTACCAAAGGGCGACCAAAAAGGGCAGTGTTGTAATGTAGGTACTCATTGCTTTGAGTTGCAGAACAAATAAGTCTGTTTGTATGATATCAGTCGTGGTAAGTAAGTGGATATTGATTTGTGGTGAGATGCCCTTCCTTGGAGGAGGCAGTAGACACCTGCCCAAACGATAATTACTCCCAGTGAGGTCTAATAGCACTGGTTCAGGGGGTGCTGGGAACCTTCATTAAAGCCAGTTGTGACCTCACTCAACGTTCCCCTTTTTGTCTCACAACACAAAGGGGGAATCACAGCCTCTTCCTTCACACAACACTACATGCTCTACCGACATAGACATTCTTCACCAAAAATAAAGAAAACAATAAAAAAAGATAACTTATGTTGTCATCTTGGGAGTCTCTCCCAAGTATAATCTGTTCATCTTGCTTAAGGACTGGCACCTCAGTGGGTTTTTTTTTTAACCACAATTTTGTTGCCCTTGGCCAGATTTTCCTCAAACATAAAACAAACCTAGGCAGTTCATCCAGTCAGAAAGATCGCAACATTTTTTTCTGACCTGGTGTTGTAAGGTGTACATTCTGATACACTTGTGGCGGCACCTTCACTACTTTACAAAGGCAGTACTTGAAGTGACGCAGGTTTTTAAGAGTGTAGTTATGGTCTAAGTACAAGATTAACGTACGTGTCTACATTATGAATAGAAGAAACACTCTTGACAACCTGAACAACCATCTCCGTTTGACGATTACAATAAAATTCTAAAGACATCCTACCCAGACCCTCATTCTTACCTGCTCTGGACCTTCGCGTAGCCAGCCAGGAATTAGAATTTCAGAATAGCAACCTCCGAGTGGTGATGGAAGGAAGAAGGAAGGCCAACGAGAAAACTAGATAGAAGTAGGATTTGATGTTCTGTTAGAGAGAGAGAGAGAGAGAGAGAGAGAGAGAGAGAGAGAGAGAGAGAGAGAGAGAGAGAGAGTGTGGGGATGCTGGGAATGGTAGGAAGGCCGGTGCGTACCAGGGGTGGTGGTGGTGGTGGAGGTGTGGCGTGAGAAATTATCTTCCATGCATGCGAAGATATCTGTGTTATCTTTGCTCAGACTGGTGGATAGAAGCATCCATGGAGCTGACATCCTACCCAGAGTAAGCACGATCATCAATTGTCATTATGAGTGTGTATAACACAATATTAGTAATCTTATAATGTATTATTTATCGAATGTTTGAAGCCTCCAAATAGCTCCGACAGGCACAGTTCGCACGACACCGACATACCATCACGCACTTTCATTTTTATATAAATACAGCGAGTTCAACATTTCTTTTGGTAGGCTAGATAAAGGGTGATTCATGCTGCTCCAGACAAATTGTCACTGAGAAATGTACACAATTTACTAATTTATTGGTGCAGTCGATCCGAGCAAAGCGGACTAAACATGCTCGAGTCACAAGGCCCCTCGCACTTCCATATTTTATAAAAACTGGGCTACAAAACAAATTTCCTTAGAAATATTTCGACAGAAGGATAAATATATCATATTGACACAAAATCTCGACTTTCTTGATGCAGTGATATTAACATGTGAAGCGAAGTTGATGCCTTGCTTCCTTGCAATCTTGAGAAGCGTCCCTCCCGCGAGATTAGCCAATTATAGGTGTGTCACTGTCAGCTGTATCTAATGATAACTGTTTTCACTTCCGAGTGTGTAACCAGTGGATGCTTAAAGGATGACTCTACCTGTTCACCATCAACACACCTCACTCTCATGGATCTATCCTCCTCCATCCATGCATTATATATAGGAGGCCTACCTTCTCAACAAGCAAATTTTCTCTATCTAATTTCCATTTCTAAAAGAATTCATGTCTAATTCTTCAGTATGGTCTTGCTATTGTTAATTGTTTGCTTTAACAAAATACACCACATTAATGACCTTCTTGACAATAACACTGCTATTTTTGCAATAACACAAACATGGCTTGCTTCTTGTATTCCCAACCCTTGTTAATATCCACAGTTATGTATTAGTCACAACTTATACTACACCGTTAGTTATGAAACACGAGGCACTGACTGGTAATAAATTCCTCAGAGTTTTGTTTTGTTTCTCGTTATATTCATGAGCGGTCCCATTTCAACTCTGAACCGTGCACTGTTCCCAGGTAACCATTAATTACCACCTGAAATATGTTGTTTGCCAAGCTATCCAGTTGTACATCCATCCAAAAATATGAAATACAACCAAGACTAATTATATATATAATTTATTAGTGTTACTCCCGCGGGCTTGTTGACCTTGACAGAGATACAAGCCACACAAAATGCAATGTTTTAAAGGAGAAGTCACACATTTCTCAGTAATTTCTTTACTAAGGCCATCAGAGAGAGAGAGAGAGAGAGAGAGAGAGAGAGAGAGAGAGAGAGAGAGAGAGAGAGAGAGAGAGAGAGAGAGAGAGAGAGAGACAGACAGACAGACAGACAGATAGACAAACAGACAGACAGACAGATAGACAAACAGACAGACAGACAGATAGACAGACAGACAGACAGACAGACAGACAGACAGATTGACAGACACACAGACAGACAGATTGACAGACACACAGACAGACAGATTTACAAACACACACACACACACACACACACACACACACACACACACACACACACACACACACACACACACAATCGCATTTTAGAGGGTAGTGGTAGGCTGTGATGGGCGTGGATGGGTATGGGCGTGTTCATGTGGTGTTTGGGGCCCTAGTGGGTGGTGGTTAGCGTATATGACGTAATGGGTAGGTAGGCTGTGTTGGGCGTGGGTGGGTGTGGGCGTGATAAGCGTGTCTGAGGTGGTAAAGGAACATTCCTAACACTGGAGGAAAATTAATTAATGACAATTTAGCAGTCAAGTCATTGAAGAGAGTCAAACAAATATGAAAGAGGTCGTGAATTATTAGGCCATTATGATACACTGTATAAATGTGTATCGTGTCATTCCATTTGTTGCAATGGTGACATCACTCCGTCACCTCGTTGTGCTTTGTGACCGTGGACATTGACAAAATTGATGGTTAATATTGAAGATCATTTTGATTGTTTGGGTGTGTTTTGGCGCCAAGCGAGCGACCAAGTGGGATGTGCCAGTGTGTTTGTCCAGGTGAGGAATGCTTTGTACAGAGCGTTGTTTGTCAATAGGTTTGTATTGCTGGTTTTCCTCGTGTGTGCTGTGTTGTGTGGTGGTGGTGGTGGTGGTGGTGGTGGTTACTGGTATCAGAATCTCATCTTTTCTTGGTGAAGGAGAGAGAGTAGTTAATTTGGTAGTAGTGGAAGTAGTCACGTGTTAGGTGATAGCGGCACTGGTGGTGGTGTTAGGCTTACTCCCATGCGCGCGCGCACACACACACACACACACACACACACACACACACACACACACACACACACACAATAAGGGGTTGTTCTTAGTTTGAGTACACCTACGGGAGGGTGTCCAGATGGCGTAGTGGGAGGTGAGGGGGGTGAACTAGCGTGGTGTGTGTGTGTGTGTGTGTGTGTTGTTCACCTCGGTCGTTTACTGGTAACCCAGCAAGTCTTCACCATTACGGAGCGAGCTCAAAGCTCATAGACCGATCTTCGGGTAGGACTTGAGACCACACCATACTCCACACACCGGGAAAGCGAGGCCAAAACCCCTCCAGTTACATCCCGTACCTATTTACTGCTAGGTGAACTGGTACTACACATTAAGAGGCTTGCCCATTTGCCTCGCCGCTTTCTGGGATTCGAACCCGGACTCTCGGGTGTGTTTGTGTGTTGGGGGGGCGATGTGGGGGTGTGTGTATAAATGCGCTGTGTTCCTGACAGGGTTTTTTAATGGTGTTGCAGTTGCCTGAAGTGATGTCAGGGGCTAACACCAGCTACTACCAGGAGGCGGCGGAGCTGGCGGTGGGCTACCCCTGCTCCTGCCGGCACAGCATGGGCGGGCCGCAGTGCAGTATTGTCACGGTAGTGGTGGGCAGCGTGGCGCGACCAAGCACCGAGGCGGAGGCCATGTCGGCGGGTCAGGTGGTGCTGGTGGTGGTGTTCAGCACCGCTATGCCCGTGCTAGTGGTGGAATTGGTGTTGGTGATTGTGTGCATGAAGCGGAAACGCGTACGTGACTGCCCGTGTCGGGATGAGGAGGCGCGGCGTCAGAACGAGCAGAATATGGTGCACAACGCTGTGGGCGCCGTCAACAGTGTCTGGACCACCACATGATCTTCTACTCCCTAAACTTCCCCATCAAGAAACCTCTCAAAACCGTGCCACCGCCTCCTCCTTGCATCACCCACACCACACCCACCTCCACCACCATCACCTCCACGACCACGACTACAAGAATCCCGCGGAGAACGCATACTCCGCAGTGCCCATGCGCAGCAGCAGGACTTAACAAGGATGTGTCGCGGCTCTCGCTGGCTGACCGCCTCGAGAAGGACATTGAGCCCCCGCCCAGCGCCTGCGTCACGCCCACCTCGGACTCCAGCGCCCCATGCAAGGTGTTCCGGAATTCCTTCCTGCCGCGCACATACAGCCACAAGTCAGTACTCACCACCCACGCGCGACTGCACACACACACACACACACACACACACACACACACACACACACACCGCGTAGTGTAGTGGTTATCACGCTCGACTCACACTCGAGAGGGTCCGGGTTTGAGTCTCGCAGACGGCGAGGCAAATGGGCAAGTCTCTTAATGTGTGGCTCCTGTTCACCTAGCAGTAAGTAGGTACGGGATGTAACTCGAGGGGTTGTGGCCTCGCTTTCCCGGTGTGTGGAGTGTGTTGTGGTCTCAGTCCTAACCGAAGATCGGTCTATGAGCTCTGAGCTCGCTCCGTAATGGGGAAGACTGGCTGGGTGACCAGCAGATGACCGAGGTGAATTACACACACACACACACACACACACACACACACTCTCTCTCTCTCTCTCTCTCTCTCTCTCTCTCTCTCTCTCTCTCTCTCTCTCTCACACAGTGTGTGTGTGTGTGTGGAGGTGGTGGTGGTGGTGGTATTTACATGCTTGTTTGAAGATAGATAGATAAGCGGGTATTTTGATGGGATGATAGATATGTAAATGGACAGTTGGATAAACAAACAGGTAGATGGAGAGGTAGGCAGATAGAGGAGGAGGAGGAGGAGGTCTAGCTAAGCACTATAAACACCACGATAATAAACATGAGAAGATTGACTTTTAATTCCTAGTGAACAGTTTTCAGTATTTTTCATTAGCCAAACGTCAAGTCAAAGTTTGTTGTAAGGACACCTGGAGAGATGGGCAGCACTGTTAGCTACAGGTTTTGCGATAACAACGTCTTGGAGTGTGCGCCATGATGGACTCACTCGCCTTGAGTTGCCAAGCGTCACTTCAAGACATGTAGCCTGAGCCGCCAACACCACACCTTCACATCACCATACAATGTCAGGACGCGTCTGGCTGGCCACACACTATGCACATTGAAACAAACATTTATCAAATAGTGTGTGTGTGTGTGTGTGTGTGTGTGTGTGTGTGTGTGTGTGTGTGTGTGTGTGTGTAAAGTAAAGTAAAGTAAAATTGCCATTTCATTACATGTACATATATATTGGTTAAACAGATGTGTTCATTGGCATGGTCTATCGAGCCAAGGCTCCTGATAAACGGAGTTATTAAACTATGTGGTGACTCTGTTGGAAGACTTCACTTGGCAATATATTTATAGAAGTATAAGAATAAGTCATATTTTACCCAATCACGTTCACACTATACGTACATGCGAACACATTATTTATATAAATACTTGTGCTTATATACATATATATATATATATATATATATATATATATATATATATATATATATATATATATATATATATATATATATATATATATATATATATATATATATATATATATATATATATATATATATATATATATATATATATCCTGAATAATTTATATCCAGCTTTAAAGTAAATTTATCATACAATACAAATAAATGATGGACTGCAAGCTGCTAGTTATAAACATCTAAGGAAATGTTCTTTGGTTTTTCTTTTAAACTGAAAGTAACTGATACTAGTAATATCTTTTATATGAGGAGGCAAGGAATTCCATAGCTGTGGACCAAAGTAAAATATGCTGTGCTTGAATAACTGTGTGCGGAATTGCGGGCACTCCAAATTCAAGTTCCCACCTCTTGTTGCATACGGTGAATCTACACATTTAAGTAGGTTATTATTTGGATATCTTTTAATGAATTTGAAGATGGAGAAAAGGACAAAACACTTATGAATATCGAAGAAATTCAATAGTTTATGATTAGAAAAAAGTGTGGATGTTGAGTCGAATTTACCCATACAAAATATACATCGCAAATTTTTTTTAATTATCTTTAATCTATTTAGGAAAGACGGCCAAGTGCAGGCCCAAACTGAGACACAATAAATAAAATAAGGATAGCAGAGTGTATAGCAAATACTCAGTAGGGCTTCAGTTGTGAGTTGATTCCGTATCTTGTACAATATCCCACACATCCTAGACAGTTTCATGCATACATTAAGGTTATCATCAATAAATACACCTAAAAATTTTTATTTGAGTGACACATTGCAGAGTGACTTTGAAGAAGTATTGGTTGGATATGATTTTTTACTGACCGATTTTGGAAAAAAATATAATTAGTTTTACTTATATATAGTGTTAGTTTGTTTTGTTTTATCCAATGATTTATTAAATGTAGTTCAGAGGTCATGTTTGAGTATAGAGTGTGTATGTCCTTGTCTTTCGTAAGCAAGTTTATGTCGTCTGCATACAGAGTGAAAGTAACTTTTGAGCTGGATTTGATTATATCATTTATATAAATAAGAAAAGGTGTGTGTGTGTCACCTATAAAGACATTAACTTGTATTGCATGTTGCAGAGGAGTTATGGGTGGCAGGAGGTTGATGAAATGTGTGGTGGTGTCACAAGTGAAGCACAGTGAGCGTTCCTGCTGGGTGAAGCAATGATGAGACAAGCGTCACCAGTCAGCGAGGTGGTGGTGGTGGTGGTGGTGCCTGGTGTCTCTCTCTCTCTCTCTCTCTCTCTCTCTCTCTCTCTCTCTTGCATCGTCTCGTCTCATCTCTCTCTCGCCTCCTCTCTCTTCTCGTCTCCTTTCTCTCTCATCTCGTCTCTTCTCTTCCATCTTGGGTCTTCTCTCGTCTCCTCTCGTCTCGTCTCCGCTTTTCTTGTCTCCTTTCTCTCTCTCATCTCGTGTCTTCTCGCTCGTCTCATCTCTTCTCGCTCGTCTCATCTCGTCTCATGTCTCATCTCGTCTCATCTCGTCTCCCTCCCTCTCTCTCTCCCTCTCTCTCTCTCTCTCTCTCTCTCTCTCTCTCTCTCTCTCTCTCTCTCTCTCTCTCTCTCTCTCTCTCTCTCTCTCTCTCTCTCTCTCTCTCTCTCTCTCTCTCTCTCTCTCTCTCTCTCTCTCTCTTTATTTTTTTATTTATACTGATCAAATGTACAGGGAAAACAACTTCTACATTACATAAGAACGTTGTTTTTACAGACTAAAGGGTACAGGGTTAGTGCAACCTATCTTAAAATCTGACCCTGGTGATGTATATTACATTCTGTATGTACAACAATAACTTATATTGTAATAACACTGAATATACTACGTTCACTGTACATGATTCACCCTTGCCTCAGTAACCAATGGTTCACTTGCACTTTAAATGTCTGAGTGTTTGTGTCACTGAGGTTTATCTCCTGTGAGGCCAACAGAGTGTTCCATTTCCTTGCATACGAGTTTATATATTGTCTCTGGTGATGCCATGTCCTCTCTCTCTCTCTCTCTCTCTCTCTCTCTCTCTCTCTCTCTCTCTCTCTCTCTCTCTCTCTCTCTCTCTCTCGTCTCGTTTCGTCTCCTCTCTCTCTCGTCTCGTTTCGTCTCATCTCTCTCGTCTCGTTTCGTCTCTCTCTCTCGTCTCGTCTCTCTCTCTCTCTCGTCTCGTCTCCTTTCCTCGTTCTCGTCTCGTGTCGTCTCTTCTCTCGTCTCGTGTCGTCTCCTTTCTCTTGTCTCGTGTCGTCTCCTCTCTCTTGTCTCGTCTCGTCTCCTCTCTCTCGTCTCATTTCGTCTCCTTTCTCTCGTCTCGTCACGTTTTGTCTCCTTTCTCTCGTGTCGTTTCCTCTTTCTCGTCTCTTTTCGTCTCTTCTCTCGTCTCGTCTCGTCTCCTTTCTCTCGTCTCGTCGTCTCGTTTCGTCTCCTCTCTCTTTCCTCTCTCTCGTCTCGTCTCTTCTCTCGTCTCGTCTCTTCTCGTCTCGTCTCGTCTCTTCTCGTCTCGTCTCGTCTCGTCTTGTCTCCTATTTTATCTCGTGTCGTCTCGGCTCTTCTCGTCTCGTTTCTCTCTCTCATCTCGTCTAGTCTCCTCTGTCTCTCGTCTCGTCTCTTTCTCTCGTCTCGTTTCGTCTCGTCTCGTCTCGTCTCGTCTCGTCTCTCTCTCGTCTCGTCTCTCTCTCGTCTCGTCTCGTCTCTCTCTCTCTCTCTCTCGTCTCTCTCTCTCTCTCTCTCGTCTCTCTCTCTCTCTCTCTCTCTCTCTCCTCTCTCTCTCTCTCTCTCTCTCTCTCTCTCTCTCTCTCTCTCTCTCTCTCTCTCTCTCTCTCTCTCTCTCTCTCTCTCTCTCTCTCTCTCTCTCTCTCTCTCTCTCTCTCTCTCTCTCTCTCTCTCTCTCTCTCTCTCTCTCTCTCTCTCTCTCTCTCTCTCTCTCTCTCTCTCTCTCTCTCTCTCTCTCTCTCTTCTCTCTCTCTCTCTCTCTCTCTCTCTCTCTCTCTCTCTCTCTCTCTCTCTCTCTCTCTCTTCTCTCTCTCTCTCTCTCTTCTCTCTCTCTCTTCTCTCTCTTCTCTCTCTCTCTCTCTCTCTCTCTCTCTCTCTCTCTCTCTCTCTCTCTCTCTCTCTCTCTCTCTCTCTCTCTCTCTCTCTCTCTCTCTCTCTCTCTCTCTCTCTCTCTCTCTCTCTCTCTCTTCTCTCTCTCTCTCTCTCTCTCTCTCTCTCTCTCTCTCTCTCTCTCTCTCTCTCTCTCTCTCTCTCTCTCTTGTTCTGTGTGTGTGTGTGTGTGTGTGTGTGTGTGTGTGTGTGTGTGGTGTGTGTGTGTGTGTGTGGTGTTATTCAGTAGTGAATGCTCGGCATCATTTCTGTAACCTCTCTATTGTTTCCAGGCCGAAATCAAGCGACCGCCGGCAGAGAGGAGTCTTCTCCTGGACGTTTGAAGAGTACCACCTTCTTGAAGCACAGAGCACAGACAGCGCTGGAAACTGGACTACTACAGTTTGAGCAGAGTCCAACATCTGTGTATCTGCACCAGAATCAAGTGTCCAGGGAGGAAATGATACGTCTGCAGAGATGTGCCAGGAGGAGGGACTCTTGGAACAGGCCTTCACACAACAGGGATTGGGGTGGGGGTGGGGGGACCTTATAGCAGCAGGTGACTAGGAGAGAGGTTCCCCACAAGATGCAACACACCACATCCTCCAAACGCAAAATATATTTGCCAATAAAGGCAAGTTTGTGTGCCACTCTGTTGATTTGAAGCAGCAAAACGTGCGGGTATGACACCGTGTTGTAATCAATTGTATAGTATTGTCTAGTAATCAACGTTTTTATTACTACCATTATTATTATCTTGGTGTCACTCTAACTGTCACGTCGACTTCACATCTCGTGTGTTAGTAATTTATCAACATTTTTACTATTCATTCTCAACACTTACTATTGTTATTGGTAATAGTGTATTATTGTGTGATCAATATTAGCATTACTATCATTGCCCTACTGTTACTATTGTTATCATTACTAGTACCAATACTACTTTTATTACCATTGCTAGGTAATACTTCATGTAAAATTACTTCATTGATTCAGGATCCTCTACATTATCTACTGTTTTATACTGACAATTTCATTAATTATTTTTATTTTATTGTTTTATTTTATTATTATTATTATTTTTTTTTTACTTTTCTTATTGTTGCCCAAAAATCTTTGCTTCAAAAGGGTTCCCAAATATGACAGATTATTTTGTGATTATATACATATATTTTTTGTTGCATGGGAAAATAAAATGTTTCAAATCTCTCTCTCTCTCTCTCTCTCTCTCTCTCTCTCTCTCTCTCTCTCTCTCTCTCTCTCTCTCTCTCTCTCTCTCTCTCTCTCTCTCTCTCTCTCTCTCTCTCTCTCTCTCTCTCTCTCTCTCTCTCTCTCTCTCTCTCTCTCTCTCTCTCTCTCTCGTTGGTACGTGGTGTGCGTCGTCTCCGGTGTGAGACGGCCTTAACGAGTCTGAGCAGCTTCCTTGTGAAGATATAAGCCACAATTCTATTTTTGCAATGTATGAAGGTGTCACATGATAACGTGTAGTGTCAGTGTGTCATGTGTGGAGGAATGCACAGCTCTTCACACAGCCTGACCACTCAGCGGTAAATAAAGTCAATAATCTGGCCCTAGTGTTTCATTGTTTCCTTTGCAAGTTTCACCAAAAGATCTGAACCATTGAATGAGTTGCTGTGTGGGCGTGGAGGGTGCATCCATGGGTGCTGTGTGGGCGTGGAGGGTGTTTCCATGGGTGCTGTGTGGGCGTGGAGGGCGCATCTATCGCCAGGGTGTGGGGAGTGCGGGGGGCAATGCCATGGCGGCCAGAATAGGGAAGGATTACTGGTGGAGTCAACGGAGAGTCCAGTGTCAGTGGCTCAGAGGGTGGGGGAGGAAGGGTGGTGGGTGAGTCCATTGTCAGAGTGGGGAGGAAGGGTGGTGGGTGAGTCCATTGTGAGAGTCCATTGGGTGGGGAGGAAGGGTGGGGTGAGTCCATTGTGAGAGGGTGGGGAGGAAGGGTGGTGGGTGAGTCCATTGTGAGAGGGTGGGGGAGGAAGGGTGGTGGGTGAGTCCATTATGAGACCTTTCCCTGGCTGACGATGAAACGAACCCACTTTCCACGAATTTGACTGGATTACCTAGAATTACTTGGGATTACATACAATTACATAGAATTACATAGGAGGAAGGGAGGTGGGCGAGTCCATTGTGAGACCTTGCCCTGGCTGACGATTCAATTTGACTGGGTTACCTAGAATTACTTGGGATTACATACAATTACAAAAGGAAGGAAGGGGTGTCTTGATCTTGATGTTGTGAGGTGGTGGAGCGTCCCTGTGATTGGTTTGAA
Organism: Portunus trituberculatus; assembly: GCF_017591435.1. Lineage (NCBI taxonomy): Eukaryota > Metazoa > Arthropoda > Malacostraca > Decapoda > Portunidae > Portunus > Portunus trituberculatus. The sequence goes on from NC_059268.1 coordinate 2,151,196, forward strand.
GCAGTGGTTATCGACACGTGGGTAATTCACTCACCATCGTTTCCTGCTGGTGTCATCTCCTGCACAAGAGTCACTCCCTTACCTACACTGACTCACTCCAACTAACTTGTAATGGTGAAATAGTCAGTAATTTGAAGGGCTGGTGTCACAAGTTAAGTGAAAACTGTGGCCTGGACTTACAATGGTGAAATAGTCATTGGTAATTTGAAGGCCTGATGTCACAAATTGAGAAGTGAAAAGTGGCCAGGAGGGACTCGGTGTGCTTTACAAACAACTTGACGTATTTATTTCCTTTGCCTTGGTTACAAATAAAGTGAAGGAGCATTTGTCGACATTTTATTGACTTCACCTTGGTACAATGGCAACACAGGCGGTCAGGAAGCAATACATAGCATGGCAACACTGTGGTGGATTAGGAGTGGAGCTGTACAGTACGTGGTAAGCACTCTGCCTACCTCTGCGCGCGCGCGCACACACACACACACACACACACACACACACACACACACACACACACACAGGTAATGTATTGAGCATATGAACATTCCATTGATTTCTATTAATAAATTTGGTCCATTACAATTGTGAGAATAGCCACTTTTTAAAAGCTCGATTTCCAATACACAAGATATCAATAATTTATTCACGTTAATGTCAACTTTGCACATGTTTCAGCTCAGCTTAATAAATGCATACATCAAAAATCAGGAATAGTAATTCTCTTCTCACTCTTGTTCCCAACACTCAGAATGATAACATTATGATACATTTCTCACTCTCCCGAAAAATTCTAAATAAAATCTAAATACTGTAACTACCTAACTAGTTTAATTACTTCTCCCCACACACACACACACACACACACACACACACACACACACACACTATTGTAACTACCTAACTAGTTTAATTACTTCTCCCCAAGCGCGCGCGCGCACACACACACACACACACACACACACACACACACACACACACACACACACACACACACACACACACACTACTATAACTACCTAACTAGTTTAATTACTTCTCCCCAAGCACACACACACACACACACACACACACACGTTCCTCCAGGTGCAAGCGGCTGCGTCCTCGCCTACCCTCCCCCCTCCACCGACTACTTCTACCGCCAGAGATTGAGTGGACACTGTCAGCCGTGTGAAAGCTACTCGGTGGTGTGTTTCCCGCACGTTTTGCTGCTGGAAATCAACAGAGTGGTTCCGCCACGCTTGCCTGATGGCTGATGGCTGATGACTGTTGTCGGAAGGCTTGTTCCAAGAGTCCGTCCTCCTGGCACCTCTACACACGTGTATCACTTCATCCTGGTGCAATGTTGGACCCTGGTCAAACTGTACTAGTCCAATTTCCAACGCTGTCTATGTTCTGTGCTTCAACAAGGTACTCGTCAAAAGTCCAGGAGAAGGCTCCTCTCTGCCGGCGGTCGCTTGATTTCAAGCCTGGAAACAAAAGAGAGGTTACAGAAATGATGCCGAGCCTTCACTACTGAATAACACCACACACACTACACACTCTCCACACACACCACAAACAAAGAACACAGGCAGGCAGGCAGAGAGAGAGAGAGAGAGAGAGAGAGAGAGAGAGAGAGAGAGAGAGAGAGAGAGAGAGAGAGAGAGAGAGAGAGAGAGAGAGAGAGAGAGAGAGAGAGAGAGAGAGAGAGAGAGAGAGAGACGAGACGAGACGAGAGATGAGACGAGGCGAGACGAGAGAGATGAGACGAGACGAGACGAGACGAGAGGAGAGGAGAGAGTAGTCGAGGCGAGACGAGACGAGAGAAAGAGATGAGACGAGACGAGACGAGACGAGACAAGAGACAGAGAGAGACGAGACGAGACAAGAGAGAGGAGACGAGACGAGACAGAAGACGAGACGAGAGAGAGAGGAGAGAGAGATGAGAGGAGAGGAGACGAGACAGAGGAGACGAGACGAGAGACAGAAGACGAGACGAGAAACAAAAGGAAAGGAGACGAGACGAGACGAGACAAGACGAAAGAAAAGAGATGAGACGAGACGAGACGAAGCAAGAGACAGAGAGGAGACGAGACGAGACGAGACGAGACGAGAGAGACAGAGGTGACGAGACGAGACGAGAGACAGAGGAAACGAGACGAAATGAGACAGAGGAGACGAGATGAGACGAGACAGAGGAGACGTGACGAGACGAGAGAGACAGAGGGTGAGAGGCGAGACGAGAGACAGAGGAAACGAGACGAGATAAGAGACAGAGAAGACGAGACGAGACGAGAGAGAGTAGACGAGACGAGAAGAGAGTAGAGACGAGACGAGACTAGACGAGAAGAGAGAGGAGAGGAGAGGAGACGAGACGAGAAGAGAGAGAGAGAGAGAGAAGTCGAGACGAGAGAGGAAACGAGAGAGAGAGAGAGACGAGACGAGACGAGAGAGAGAGACGAGACGAGACGAGACGAGAGAGAGGAGACGAGACGAAACGAGAAGAGCCGAGACAAGACGAGAGAAGAAACGAGACGAGACGAGAGAAAGGAGAAGAGACGAGACGAAACGAGAGAAAGGAGACGAAACGAGACAAGAGAGAAGAGACGAGACGAGACGAGACAAGAGAGAGGAGACGACACGCGACGAGAACGAGAAGAGACGAGAGACGAGACGAGACGAGACGAGACGAGACGAGACGAGACGAGACGAGACGAGACGAGACGAGACGAGACGAGACGAGACGAGACGAGACGAGACGAGACGAGACGAGACGAGACGAGACGAGAGAGAGAGAGAGAGAGAGAGAGAGAGAGAGAGAGAGAGAGAGAGAGAGATACGATATGATACGATACGATACGAGACGAGACAAGAGACGTCACGAAACGAGACGAGAGAAGAGAAGCGAGAGAAGAGACAAGAGGAGACGAGAGAAGAGACGAGGAGACGAGACGAGAAAGAAGACGAGATGAGACGAGACGAGAAAGAAGACGATGAGACGAGACGAGAAAGGAGACGAGATGAGACGAGAACGAGGAGAGGAGACGAGAGGAGACGAAACGAGACGAGACGAGACAAGACGAGAGATGAGACGAGACGAGAACGAGGAGAGGAGACGACACGAAACGAGAACAAGGAGAGGAGAGGACACGACACGAGACGAGAACGAGGAAAGGAGACGAGAGAGAGAGAGGAGACGAAACGACACGACGAGACGAAACGAGACGAGAGACGAGACGGGATAAGAGAAAGGAGAGAGAGAGAGAGAGAGAGAGAGAGAGAGAGAGAGAGAGAGAGAGAGAGAGAGAGAGCACCATCACCACCACACCACCATCTTGCTGAGTGCTGACGCTGGTCTCATCATTGCTTCACCCAGCAGGAACGCTCACTGTGCTTCACTTGTGACACCACCACACATTTCATCAACCTCCTGCCACCCATAACTCCTCTGCAACATGCAATACAATTGTCTTTATAGGTAACACACACACACACACACACACACACACACACACACACACACACACACTACTTGATAAATTTTTGTTTCAATGTGCATAGTGTGTGGCCAGCCAGACGCGTCCTGACATTGTATGGTGATGTGAAGGTGTGGTGTTGGCGGCTCAGGCTACATGTCTTGAAGTGACGCTTGGCAACTCAAGGCGAGTGAGTCCATCATGGCGGACACTCCAAGACGTTGTTATCGCAAATCCTGTACCTGATAGTGCTGCCCATCTCTCCAGGCGTCCCAACAACAAACTTTGACTTGACGTTAGGCTAATGAAAAATACTGAAAACTGTTCACTAGGATTTATAAGTCAATCTTCTCATGTTTACTATCGTAGTGTTTTTAGTGCTCCTCGATCTGCCTACCTCTCCATCTATCTGTTTGTTTATCCAACTGTCCATTTACATATATATCGTCCCATCAAAATACCCGCTTATCTATCTATCTATCTTCACACAAGCATGTAAATACCACCACCACCACCACCTCCACCACACACACACACACACACAGAGAGAGAGAGAGAGAGAGAGAGAGAGAGAGAGAGAGAGAGAGTGTGTGTAATTCACTGTTTGATCTGCTGCAGTCTATGACGAGACAGCCAGACGTTACCCTACGGAAAGAGCTCAGAGCTCATTATTTCCGATCTTGGGATAGGTCTGAGACCAGGCACACACCACACACCGGGACAACAAGGTCACAACTCCTCGATTTACATCCCGTACCTACTCACTGCTAGGTGAACAGGGGCTACACGTGAAAGGAGACACACCCAAATATCTCCACCCGGCCGGGGAATCGAACCCCGGTCATCTGGCTTGTGAAGCCAGCGCTATAACCACTGAGCTACCGGGCCGTGTGTGTGTGTGTGTGTGTGTGTGTGTGTGTGTGTGTGTACTGCAGTCGCGCGTGGGTGGAGAGTACTGACCTGTGGCTGTATGTGCGCGGCAGGAAGGAATTCCGAAACACCTTGCATGGGGCGCTGGAGTCCTAGGTGGGCGTGACGCGGGGCTGGGCGGTGCCTCAGTGTCGTTCTCAAGGCGGTCAGCCAGCGAGAGCAGCGACACATCCTTGTTGAGTCCTGCTGCTGCGCATGGGCACTGCGGAGTATGCGTTCTCCGCGGGATTCTTGTAGTCGTGATAGTTGAGGTGATGGTGGTGGAGGTGGGTGTCGTGTGGGTGATGCAAGGGGGCAGGTGGTGGCACGGTGTTGAAGGGTTTCTTGATGGGGAAGTTTAGGGAATAGATCATGTGGTGATCCAGACACTGTTGACGGCGCCCACAGCGTTGTGCACCATGTTCTGCTCGTTCTGACGCCGCGCCTCCTCATCCCGACACGGGCAGTCACGTACACGTTTCCGCTTCATGCACACGATCACCAACACCAATTCCAACACCAGCACGGGCATAGCGGTGCTGAACACCACCACTAGCACCTCCTGGCCTGCCGACATGGCCTTCGCCTCAGGGCTTGGTCGCGCCACGCTGCCCACCACTACCGTGACAATGCTGCCCGCCCATGCTGTGCCGGCAGGAGCAGTGGTAACCCACAGCCAGTTCCGCCGCCTCCTGGTAGTAGATGGCGTTAGGCCCTGATACCACTTCAGGCAACTGCAACACCACAAAACACACTGTCAGGAACATAGCGCATACACACACCTCCACACCGCCCCCCCAACACACACACCCCGTAGTGTAGTGGTTAGAACACTCGACTCACAATCGAGAGTCCGGGTTCGAATCCCAGGAAGCGGCGAGGCAAATGGGCAAGCCTCTTAAGGTGTAGCCCCTGTTCACCTAGCAGTAAATAGGTACGGGATGTAACTCGAGGGGTTGTGGCCTCGCTTTCCCGGTGTGTGGAATGTGGTGTGGTCTCAGTCCTACCCGAAGATCGGTCTATGAGCTTTGAGCTCGGTCCGTATTGGTGAAGACTGGCTGGGTGACCAGCAGCGACCGAGGTGAATTACACACACACACACACACACACACACACACACACACACACACACACACACACACCACTCTAGTTCACACC